>NW_023593921.1:0-18404 GCF_014839805.1 Manduca sexta
TCCAAAAAATAAGAAGTGATCAGCAATAAAGACAAGAAGATTTATGACTTTTTTAAATTGGAATATGTAAAATCCTAATAACGAGTATGACCTCCTGTTGTAAAAACACAGCTTGTATCTTTCTGGATATGCTTTCCACGATATTGTTATTAACCTCTTGTGCGTACGTTCCCACTCATCTGTAATGTCTCTTTTTAGTTTTCTAATGTTCTTTGGAGCACGTTACACTGATATTACCCGTCTCTTAAGAACATCCCAGATATTCTTAATCGGATTAAGGTCAGGACCAGTCAGAGCTAGTCAATCTAGACGATAAATCTTAGAGAGTTATATATAAATGTGTTAAGTATATATTATTGTTACGTAATTTTTAATCCACTTCAAAAAAGGGACAAGGTTTCTTACTTCGACTGTATGATGATTTCTTATGTTTACGCGAATGTCAGACATTAAAATTAAACTATTTTTCGGATTTTATCGCGGTTTTAATATTTTACTTTTTCCCGACGTTTCAAAGACTTTGCAGCCTTCATGGTCACGGGGGACTGAAGTGTTGTTCATCCGCAGTCAAAGTTACAATATCTACCTGCATTTTACAAATATAAAACTTTGTAAAGTTTTTAGCTGTTGGTGGTCCGATCTACGCAGAATGAACTCACTGTGTCTTAAAGTCTGGCAGCCGATTTAATCGGTGTTCTTTGGCAAGGATTTGTGGCTGTCTAGTCGCAAATAATGATTCAATTTGAAAATTGAAATCATTAGATTAAATCAAATGAAATCTAAACCTTTGTAAGCACTTATACACAACATATAACCTTTGTAAGTACATAATACATTTTAGACCCAGAACAACATAATCAACCAAAGAAAACACAAACAAGAAAAAGAAATAAACAAAAAAATAAAACAAGAAGGCGTCGATCTGTAGCTAGTATCGAGTCTTACATGTAAACCGTTAGTTCTGTAAGATAATTACAATAATAACTCCAGATAGGAATAAAAATAAGTTTAACAAATAATTAAACCGCCTTCAAAAACACTCAAAACCAAAAAATAATTTCATATAACAGATATATATTGGATACTAATTTAGAGTCAACTAAACCCAACCCAAAACACAACTGATATGTTTCACACACAGTACGACTACGCGCTGAAATGTTACCCCTGTGCCTACCCCTGACACGGGGAAAAGTTGTTATGCTGTATGTACCTATAAGTATGTGAGAAGTACACTCAACCAAACTCAATGCAAAACTTAACTAAAAACGTCACAGGAAAGCTAAATTCGCGATTTCGTTTTCTTGGACGACATAATTATACTAGTTTTTTACTTTTAAAACCAAACTACTAAAGCGATGTTGAAAAAATTTAGGGACCAATCTGGAAAGATATTCTTTCGAATAAAAAAAGAATTATACAAATCAGTTCATAAATGTGCGAGTTCTGAGGTAACAAAGATAAAAAAAAAGAAAATTCACGTCGAATTGATAACCTCCTTCTTTTTTTGAAGTCGGTTAAAATACATTCAATAATAATAATATCAGCCCTGTATTATATACTTGCCCACTGCTGAGCACGGGCCTCCTCTACTACTGAGAGGGATTAGGCCTTAGTCCACCACGCTGACCTAGTGTGGATTGGTAGACTTCACACACCCTCGAAATTCCTATACAGAATTTCTCAGATGCAGGTTTCCTCACGATGTTTTCCTTCACCGTTAAAGTGAACGATAAATTCACAAAGAATACAAACATGATTTTTAGAAAAGTCAGAGGTGTGTGCCCTTGGGATTAGAACCTGCGGACATTCGTCTCGGCAGTCCGTTCCATACCCAACTAGGCTATCGTCGCTTTTTATAAAGCAATTTTTTAAAAATACATTTGCTTGCCTCTAATAATGAAGTAAGTACTTTTTAGCTGACTTCAAAAGAAACATTTTAACGAAAAATTATACCGCCTCGAAAACCACTAAAAATAACAAAAAATAATTTAACTTTACCTATATGCTGGTTACCAATTTTGGAGTCGATGCCTAATAAAAATTAAACATTGTTTTGGTACATTTGTTCATGTATTTATCTAGCTTAACCAGCAATAGTAATGGGATCTAGTTCTACATTTAATTAAAACGGAACCCAAAAGACCGGCTGCCAGACTTCAAGATACTGTGAGTTCATTCTGCGTAGATCGGACCACCAACAGCTAAAAATTTAAACAGTTGTATATTTGTAAAATGTAGGTAGATATTGTAACTTTGACTTTGCGGATGAACAACACTTCAGTTTTCGCCGTGACCATGAAGGCTGCAAAGTCTTCGAAACGTCGGGAGAAAACTAAAATAATTAAAACCGCGATAAAATCCGAAAAATACTTTAATTTTGATTTAATCTATTGGAGTCTTCCATTTACAATCTCAATAAACATTACCAGTCAGTATGAATTAGTTGATAATGCTGTGATAATGCATGCAGCGTAGGATTTACGTATTTGTTGACTCAATACAATACTGACAGAGGGACGTGTCACGACTTCGTATCGCAACATGCACAACTATTTTTACTTAATTCCAGTGCTAATATTATGGTGCAGTGCAACGCACGTCACTGGGTCACTTAACATACAACACAATACCGAACAGCAGCGAGTAACCGACTGCGTCTTAACATTACTACAACAGTTAACCAGAAAGGATTATATTACTATTGTGGACGCAGACCAGATCCTGGACTTATCTGCTGTTTATTCGCTACAAACATCTGGCTTCATATTACAAACAATGTCGTGGAATAACAGTTTACTTTATACTAACACCTACGTCATTGCTTCAAGAACTTACGAACAATTAGCGGGAGGATTGAATTCAGTAAAATATAGTTATTATTGGAATCCGACTGCCCATTTCGTTATATTCGTGGAACATTTAGATGGCCCAGAGAACATATCACAATTGCTTCTGGATTACAACATTCGAAGTGTTGCCGTTGTTACGAAAAATGATCAGGATTATGATATTTACACTTACAGAACAAACTTCAACGCGTGCAACAGGTCTGAAATGTTGGTAGTGGCAAATAAATGTTATATATTCGACGGCAAAAATATTTTCCCGGAATTGAAAAACATATCCCTCCGAGGATGTCAATTTAAACTAATTGTAGAGAAGAGATGGCCTCTGATTAGTTTGCATAAATTGATAGGGATCGAAAACTTGGTGTCTAAAATGTTCCAAGAACACACTGGCTTAAAATTCCATATTATATTACAGGATCCAGATCCGAGACTTCTTTTTCCAGATATACCAGAAGGTATAAGAAATAATTCTGCGGAAATGGTCATTGGAGGATACATTGTTATTTTGCGCCACGCATCGGAATACTCATTTAGTTACCCATTTTTCACAGCGGGTTTGATGATAGTAGTACGTCATAGAGATTTCCTGAGTGCATGGCAGGCGACATTTTGGATGAATCTAGGTCTTATATCTATAATATTTGTCACTTTCATTGTGTATTGCTTAATAATTATACATTCGTCGTTGTTTCCGAAACGGGAAAAAGATATTGCACGTGATGTGATCATTGTTCTAGGCTATTTTTTAAATAAAATTACGGTTAAGAATATAAGATCAGACCTCCCGCACCAGTTAATTTTTATGACGATGTTACTTTTGTATTTATAATGCCTTACATATTTCAAGGGTATTTGTATAGTGTGACCACTCATCCTTTAAGAGGTGTTGAAGTCAAGGATTCACAGGAAATAATGAGAAATTTTATAGTCTTGCTACCAAATGACTGGAATAAATTTAATATAAGTGGCCGCAATTGTGGTCATATATGGAGTTGCCTGAACGAAGTCAAAAATAATAAGCATGAAAAGCTATGCACAATCGTACCACCCGAGCATTTCCGCGGGTACAGTTTGAGTTTTGTGGACGAGCAGTGCCATAACATGTTGTATCCTCTGAAAATTCCATTCGTGACCATGATGCGCACATTTTACTTACGCCGGGGATCGATACTCCATAAAGCTTTTAACAAATTTTATTTACAACTCGCAGCTACGGGTTTGCTAACAAAAGCTCACAAGGATTTTACCCGTAATGAACTGTTCAAATGTAAACCTAAGTATTCATCAAACAAGGCACCACAATCTATGTGGGATCTCCCGGAAGCCTATACTGTTTTGTTTGTCGGGTATATTATATCTATAATAACTTTTATCATCGAGCGCAGATTAAAAAACTTAGTGCCTTCGTGCGTAAAATTATTCAAACAAAATTAAATATGTTTGTATGTATTAAGTATGTATAATATATAGAGTGGACTCACCACTCTATTTGAATTAGCTATAAGTGTTAGCACCTATGTCCTCGAATTGAGTTTTTGCTTAAGTTATGTGAGTAATAGTAGAAGTACAGAATAGATGAGTGACTACACCACTAAGCTAACAAAACGGGCACCCGAGGAAATTTATGTTTCAATGTCGAATTCTTGCTTGATTGAGTGCTTATAATCTTGTAAATCGACATTCGTGAATTTATTCTGTATTTTTTAATACATTTTGACGAATTCATTTCCAAACAATAAGAAGTGATTAGCAATAAAGACAAGAAGATGTATTTGATTTTTAATAAAAATGGGAAATGTAAAATCCTCATAACGAGTGTTTCCTGTTGTAAAAATTACATTTTTCTGGACATGCTTTCCAAGTTATTTGTTTTAAACTCTTGAGCGTACGTTCCCACTCGTCTGCAATGACTCGTTTCAGCTTTCTGATGTTTTTGGTGCACGTTACACTGATATTACCCGTCTCTTTAGAATATTCTAGACACGTTCAATTGGATTGAGGTCAGGACTTCGAGCTGGTCAATCTAAACAATAGATCCCAACTTATTGCATAAACGTTTCCTTGTCCCCAGAACGGTGAACGTAAGGTCTCCGTCATAGGAAGTGATTTCTTCGGAACCCACTTCCGCCAAGCGTTTCCCTGGTCTTCGCAGCACTTGCCGATTCAATCCTCACCTTACAAAGAGGACCTAGTTTCAACGGACAACATTATTTTGTTCCGGTCCTCCAGGATCCATAAAGCACAATTTCAAACAAACTGAAGTCGGGTAACACGGTGCTCAAGGAATGATTTAGTCAGTTTTTTACAAAAGGGTTCACTAACAGAGGTTACAAGAGAGCGAAAATGATCGCTATTTGTTTGTACTTAACTCAATCCGTAACATTCTGATATTTTGATAAAGATAAAAATTATACAATGCTTATTTCGTCTACGGGCGCATATAACAGTTTTGATAGTCGTATATGTAAATAGGGATTTTTACTCTTATCTATATGGCTAGTAAAGCTATACTTCGATTAGAAAGTCCGTAATATCAAAAGACAGATTTTCTCCTGACTATATATTTTTTCTATAGATTGTAGGTATAAATCTCGCTGAAAAAAATGTACGTATTAATATGTATAGCTCGTATTTGATGTATCAATTAGTTTTGTTTAGATTTTTGTCGCTTCTGTAAAACTGTAGTTTTGTATATACGCTCCGTTGTTAGAAGTTATGAAGCTCTGGATTTATATCGTCCAAGCACTTTACAAAATATTAAACAGCAACATGTAGGCCGCGTATAGTTTTCTAGTTGCTGTATGTATATTGACTGTTAAAGAGTCATTGTGAGTAAAAAAACACTGACATAGTCGCAGTCGGTAGGATTCGAACCTACGCTCCCAGAGGGAATCTGATTTCTAGTCAGACGCCTTAACCGCTCGGCCACGACTGCTTATGGCTCCTAAGATGAAATTGTGAATGTTGTATATTTAATACACTTCGCGTTTAAACACTTCTTTATTACAAATTGCTCTACCTAGCTTTAATAAAAAATAAATGAACATTTTTCTTCTTTTATTTAACGTATCGGAACTAAATATCTATGCACGAAACGGCTTTCTATATTCCAATGTTATTTTTAAATTTTACTTCCTATGCTTTAAACAACAGGTAAATAATACGAACTATGTATAGTTGTTTCCTTGAAATTTGGTTACTCATAACGTTTGGTTACAGGCACCCAAGAAAGATAACCAGTCGTGTTTTGTTGCAGTGTGTAGATTACAAAATAAAAAAAAATGCGTTAATCCATATAATCAGGTCTCTAGTCATGATATAGATGAACTTATCCAATGCTTATAAAATTCTATATATGTTTTATAATTTTAAGCATATGTATGTCGGGGAAGCTTTGCTACTGTTTACATCGTCATAAGTGGTTGCGGACTTAGTTGGAGTCATCAGAATAAAATGCGAGCACTAAACACAATGATCACAATTTTTTTTGATATTTGAATTAAACAATATTTATTGACACAATATTTATTTACATTTTTCAATAATGACAAAAGAAAAGTGGAAATTAAAGACTGAACAGCGGGTTCAGGGCACTGATCTTACTTTAACCAACGAATAAAACCATTTTGCGGATTTTGTCGCATTTTTTTATATTACAATTCTCTCCTTCATTTTAAATTATAGTTATCGAGCAAAATAAATATCAATAAGTAACTTTAATTTAATACCTCCCAATGCCACTACCACTATTATCCTAAGAAAATTTGTCGCAGCGGTACCATTAATCTTTTAGTCAATACACTCAGGCATACGCGATATTCACACTACAGTGCAACATAAAAATATATCAGACAAGTAAAACTAGAATGTTTTGTGAAAATATTCGTTATTCATAGATGATTTTCGGCCCAATGTTAACAAAGATAAAGACTAAAGACGAATAGGTAAGTGGTTTAATTTATTAACGAAATGTCAAAATGACTGTATAATTATTTGTCCTAGATAAGTAATTAGGTACTCGTAGTTTAGCCGTAACACATTAGTATGTACACAATGCAATCACAATAGGCGTAACGAGAGTTATTTGTTGATTCATTATACAGAAATAAGTAGGTATTTATTCAGCTGTGCAGCCGGGTAGTAAAATTTAATAAATGGCGCGAGAAATCCCCGGTCCGGGCACAAGTGCGGTTTTATGATTATGAGATGCGCACGCGCCTGTAAAACAGTAGAAGAATTAATCATCGCGCGGCGAACTGCCTCTGTTTTAGAATTTCAAACTTGGAATGTAATGGGCGCTTCCCGCCTCTGATTTTACTATAGTTTGTTAAGTTAATCGACGTAGGCAATTGTCTGTATTTCTTTTACTTCTACTTTTAACCCATGTTGTGGTCAAACTGCAGGAAAGACATGGATTATTTTACTTCATTATTAGGGGTAAGCACAAGTCATATTTTTTCCTATACGTCGTTCATATTATAATGGTATAAATTTTAATGTCTTGTCTTATTGCGTACATTATCTCTTATTTTACTTGTTAGAAGAGAGGAGCGGAAAATGAGTAGACTTATTTATACTTGTTCGGAGACAATGTTACAAATTAATCACATAATAGAGCTCTACTTCTGTCTCTTAACAACGTTGTTAGGCCGAATTCGATATACATGTACCTTATAATATTATAAACCAATGATTGGAACAATTATTTTCACCGTTAATATTCATTAGGAAGCTTCATTTTGCCTTATGATGGATATTTATTGGGGCGTCGCAAGTACATTTATTGAATTATGTATTTTGATTTCATAATCTTTTAAAAATTAATAATTTTACATTTCGTTATTAGAAATGTTACTCATTTTCTTTAGGAATATATGTATCTACAAGTTTTTTGCTTATAGTTTTAACAATTTGACATGAACTCCTGTAAAAATCAATAATCACGCTATAACACAAAACAGTCCAGACTAACAATATATTCAACACAATGTAAGTCGTGTTCCACTGTATTATGCAGAAGTGACATTCACGTATATCGTTTGTTTGACATTGATAGGTGAGTATGCGCCGCGCCGGAGTCGCCACTCGGCAGTCAGAGTACACATGTCTTGGTGCTTAGCGTTGGCGCACTCTAGGTTCTGAATACAAATCACTTGCTCATAGGCTATAAATGTTTGTTGGCTTCTTTTACTAATAAGACTGTTATATTTGTATGCTTTACCAACTGATAAAAATATTTGTAATAGAACAAAACGAAAAACTATTTTTCAGTATTCAGACAAAAATAGTGACAAGTTGCATGGAATTGTGCAATTTTATACTGGAGAAGTGAATATATTCCGTGTGTTATGCATTGTGCGTTATTTCGTACGCAATGCACGAGGTGACTGTGACGTCACTTCCGTTGCCGTAACGAGCAGTACGCTCTGTTGGAGGTATTCAAATTGAATGAACCTGTTTGTGTAATGTTGACCTTATCGACATCGGTTTTGTATGTGAAAAATTTTGTTGAATATTTCGTACTTATTATTATAGTTTTGTAAACTGTGCTAGTTAGTGCATTGGGTGCAGATGTTTTAATTGTTGTAGTAATAAGGTAAAGGAACCCTTAAACACAATATTTTTTTTAAATTTTCCTAAAGAATATAAAAAAAACTCTGTGATTAAATTGTAACATATCAAATATAAATTTAATAATAAAAGAACACAACAAAAAAAACCTAAAACATGGATAATGGGTCATACTAGGAACCGGGCTTTTTTCGGTCACACTTCCTTATATTATTTTTCTATCGGTAAGCAAACATGGAATTTCGCGGAGATTTTTGGCAGAACTGCTATAACATTTCTTTGGTCTAAGTAGCCCATTTATGTTGTTTAAAAAATGGATTGTACCACTGATTTAGCTCCTTTGTACTCCTTTATTGTTTCTTGTTTCCCTCACATCATCTATATTTTTTATATATAAAAATTACGTTTTATTCAATATAGGTAAACCGATATTAAAGTTTATTATTTCTGCCATTATTTATTGAAATCTCTATCCAGAAGATTTTGGGATAATCTAGAATGAATATTTGGCATACACTGATAGTATTTTAGCATAATCTGTAGTATACATTAAAAAAAAATCAAAATGTCCTATCAAAAAACAAATCACGTTGTAGCAAACTAAAAAGTATTATAATATATTTTTTAATGTTATTTTTTGTTTGATTCACCGATCACTATAAATACATATTTATGTTCGTATCTGTTTGAGACTATCAATGTATAATGCGAAAACTTTGGAATTGTTTCTTTTTTTGTCTCTCCTCAGATTCTGTTCACGGCCAGTGGGCCAGTGGCTGGTAGTGACCAGTGAAGATCGTAGATATGCACTAAGAAAATTTATTTTGTGTACGTTCTATATTGAACATTTATTATAACGTTAAATATAACAAGACAATACTGGAGTAGAATATTACTTATGATGCTATATTTAAAAGCACATTTTTACATCCAAGTACACATAACTCGTAGTTAGCGACATAAATTTCACTCACTGTATTGAGAGTGTTTATATATATTTTTTTATTGTTTTCGTTACTTAATATTGTGATTCTAGTCTAATAGAAATCATTATTCTCGTGTAAGTATATTTTTGCTCTACTTTTATTGTACCCTAAATATATTATCATAAAATGATTATGAACATAATAAACATCGCTTTTAAAAACTATAACAACTTCAAAAAATACCAATTATAGTAATGTATTCTTCTAAATTTACCTTTGAATGCACAATTTTACGTACAGTCTTATGATGAAACTGGAACATAAACATACGAGGGGTAAGCAAAGACCCAAGGGAAATACACGTCGTGTTGCCCTTTACACCTTTTGAATATTTAAAGGCTGCGCTGTCAGTTTCACTCAACTCAACCGGGCCATTTTGGTATTAAAGTTTATATTTTATGTAGTGGGTCTGGCAACACTGAGTCTAAAATCATTTGTCAAGGAGTTTTGTTTCGTTATGATAGAAGCTAAGACAATTCGAGAGTGAGAGGGTACATATATCTTGAAATGCTTGACAAAAATAGTTATATAAATTATAATATATTGTTAGGTAATTTTTTAGATATCTTTATATTACTCATAGTCATTGAATCATAATTTATAGGCTGACTGCCTTGGTGGCGTAGTTGTACTGCATGCGCGGTACGGCAGCGCTCTGAGGTCCTGGGTTCGAATCCTGAGTCGGGCAAAGTGATATTTGGATTTTCTGCTCAATATCAGCCCGGAGTCTGGAATTTGTATTACTTCCTGGGACGGAACATACTTGGCGAAAAGTAGGTGCCCTGGTTGCACCTCTGCATACCCCTTCGGGGATAAATGCGTGATGGTATGTATGTGTATAATTTATAGGATCAAAAAAAAACAACTTTGTTTCCAGTGACTATTTGTGAAGAAAAAACCATTATGACTTGGTGATTTTGTTTATAGGAATTTTCTCTGTGCAAAAGACTTATTGGAACCCACCTCATTGTCATTATAATGTATGTAAATATTTTTCAGGTTTATCTAAGGTGAATGTACTGGGAGCGCGCACCTGTATTTTTTTGGCTAGGTACAAATTCGTTAATGGAAATTCATTCCTGTTTTGAATAAAGAGTTCGGTATAGTTCAATTATGGCATAAATAATAAATGTCGAGTTGTGCCGTGAAAGGTTAACGAGCGAGTCGCGCCCTCGTCTTTCTATATTCAGGTTACTTATTGTTGGAAATTATATTTTTATTTGTTCCTTATGAATCTTTTCGGCGTGAATATGTTGGGTGTCTTTCATGTATTATAGTTCTATTGGGGTTGGTTGGTGTTTGAATATGTAAGGCAAGTAGAAGATATTTGAAGGGCAGTTGTTTACACAGCATATCTAAGACAGTAAACAAGTAAGTAGATCACAGCATGTTAAGTCTCCTCTATACCTATAAATACCCAGGAAAGTTTACAAAATCTACAATAAAAAAAAATGTTTTTGATCAACACTTTCAAACAGTCATCACTTGTCACTACTTAGTACTTTTTTTTTATTTCTTTGTATGACGAGACGAGCTTGCCGTTCGCCTGATGGTAAGCGATACGACCGCCCATAGATAGTAGAAACACTATCCATCACCATGAATTACAAAGTATTGTTTTGTATTCCACTGCACTCGCCATCCTAAAACATGAAATGATAAGTCTTATTATGTCCAGTAGTTACACTGGCTACAATGTCCTTCAAACCGGAACACAACAGTGACTATACACTGCTGCTTGGCGGCAGAAATAGATATTGCGGTGGTACGTACATTCTCGGATTCTCACAAATGAGAGACCTACCAACAGTAGTAGTATATTTCCATGAGATAATCAGTACGTGTAAACACCCATATTTATTTCCACCCATTCGTTACTTCAACGTCATTCCGATAATTCGGTGCGCACTATGAAATTTTTCTAATCGTTCGCAAATTCCGGTGCATTAGGTACAAACTTGGCGTAAACACCTGTATTTATGTAATGATAATATTTGTCAAGTATTATCAGTGCGCAGTGCGAAGGTTCGTTCTGAGTACATGCTCACGCTGGGATGGCGTGATTCCAGACTGCTGCGAGGACATGTGGAATAGGTTCAAAACTTGACTGATTAGGTTATTATTACTGTTTATGGCAAGAATTTATATGTATAATAAAATAAACCATTAATTTTTATCGTTTGGCATGATATACCACGCTCGTTTACAACCCTGTATTCAAACCTCCCTTTTTGTGAAACGTTATAACAAATATATTTTAATTGGACTTAAACTTTAGTTAGTCGCTATCGAAATCTGACATTTAACCCAAACTTAACGAATGTGTACCAATTGAAACAGTTTAAATCAGTATCATTTATTGAATTCACGTTTTTGCCCTTTTTAGATCTCATTATTTCACATTGTGCAGCGGTAAATCAATGGTTGTGTAATCGGCGGCGTCTGAGAGTCGCTAGTCGCTGGACACAATTGCGGATTATTGTTTGGCTGCAGATTGCGTATGTAAAGAATGGGCTCGTGTTAACTCGTGTGAGCTCGTGTGCTCACTAACAACGGCTTATTGTTATGGTTAGCATAACCGCGTTGCCTAGTTACACACTGCGTGTTGCAATTCGCGGATCGTGGTAAAATATCGGCGTGTTTTCAGAATTTCGGAGAAGCGATGGCACATTTTAGCTCTAACACTGTTGATTAGTCATGAGTGAGTTAAAATGAAACATTAAGATAACTGTAATGGACTTGTTGACGATAAATGATGATCAAAGTGCAGTTGGGTAATTAGCTTCCAAAACCGTATGGATAAGAATTATTCTGATTTTAATAAATGTAATAAAATTATTTTTATGTTTGTTTTCTAATCAATAAGAACAAAAGTTTACGAGTTTGTAGTTTTGTAGGTGCTAATTTCTGGAACAAGTGAACCGATTTTATTTATTTTGTTACTAATATGAAGCTACATTACTTCTTAGTGCTATAGCCCTTTTATACCGGGAAAATATTTATCCCGCTAAACGCTTTCTCGCGGACGGACCTGCGGGCATAAGGGCTAGTTTAAATTATACGTCAATGAAGGTTTATGGCCGAAGTCATGCAAAGAAAAATATTAGAAAACGAGCCATGAGTAATTTCATAAAGACAATGGGGGATTGCTTGTCTTTTTTGTAACCTTGGTATGGCGGTCACATTGCACCCGATGCTAGTGTTTAGTCTATACAGCGGTCACAATGGCTTTTTATCGAGCAATGATTTGACTATTTCTTAATTATTTAACATGTTTAACTATAAACAAACTGTACGGTTATTGCTTGTAGTTTGGTTTTGCGTTACTATTATTATATGTTTTAGGGTGTGATTTTAAGATATCATTGCATGAACTTATCCAGTAAAGTGACAATATTAAAAAAAGGGAAATTCAGTTTGTTTTAAATGCCCTTAGCTACTATTATCACCTACATTTAAAATCTTATAGGCTTCTAAATGTGATAATAGTAAATCATTTTCTTTAATGAGCGGCGATAGCCTAGTTATGTGTGGGACGGACTGCCGAGACGAATGTTCACAGGTTCTATCAATCAAATTATGTGTCTATTCTTTGTGAATCATGGCTTGCTTTTACGGTGAAGGAAAACGTCGTGAGGAAACTTGTATACGTGAGAAGTTCTCTATAAGAATTTTGAGGATGTCTGAAGTCTACCAATTCGCACTAGGCCAGCGTGGTGGACTAAGGCCTAAACCCTCTCAGTAGTAGAGGAGGCTTGCGTACAGCAGTGGCACGGTATAATGTACTAATGTAGTGTAAAACTTTAGCTAAGCTATATAAACCAATTTCAATTATATATGAGGTGGCATAGCCGGAAAAAGAACAGATATAATATGATGTTTTAAACCTTTGATATATTTAAGCATATGACGAATGTAAGCAGATTTAAGATAACCTACAGGTGTTCGATAAGTACGTGTACACGTAACGTTTTCCGCATATATTCGTAAAACAAATATTTATAGAACTCGTATTTGCTTTGAAAATTGTTTGATATACAGATAAAGGTGGTATACCTAAGGTGTATTCTACAACTAGTTCCAGAAATGTGAACAAATACCTATCTATAATTAAGTGTATTTTATTTGTTGTAATTCTGCTATAATCATAACTCTGTGTAGTCTACATATAACTGCACATATTTTACTACGACATATAAATTCAAAGTGCTTTAAAATTAAATAATTCTATTGATATTTGTGAGACGCGCCGGTGAAGGTAAATACACAATCAAAAAGGTGGAATATTATTCAGCATACAATATAACGCCTAGTTGGGAGTTAAACGGACTGCCGAAACAAAGGTCTGCAGGTTAATAATTCATCCACCATCCACTTCTAACTTTTCAAAAACTATGTGTATATTCTTTGTGAATTATCGGTTGTTTTCACAGTAAAGGAACGCATCGTGAGCAAGAAGTTCGTCATAATGATTTCGAAGGTGAGATGTTTGTCAACTCTCATTGGACCAGTGTATTGGGTTAAGCCCTAAATCCTTGCAGCAGTAGAGGTGATCTTTGACCAACAGTAAGATAGTCTATAATACAGAGGTGATATCATTATATTATTATTTTGGATATAGCCTAGACGTTATTTAAGAGAATAACTTCAAAAATTCAAAAAGTCATGATGTTTACGTTTCTCAATCTTTATCGGAGTACACTATCTTCCACTGCAACTGGACTGGGTCATATGTACTGATTTCCCCTAAATACCCAGTGATAATCTGCAATGTGCACTACGAACGCCGCGGTAGGTACGTAACGCGAAGGCCCGGTCTTGGTGATTAGCGTTATCAGGCGCGTTATCAGTGCGCGTACACCGAGCAAGTGCAAACACCTGCTAGACCCACCTGTCTACACCGCTAGGATCTAGATAATGATACGGTGTCGGTTTTATTTACGACGTTCATTAACACGTGGAATTTCCGTATGGTGTTTCAGTATGATGCCTGATTGGACATAATTATTTTATTGCGAATTAACTTTGTTTTGCGGATCTGGACTGTAAAAGTATTTTTAAGGTTAAAGTATGGTCTAATTTATAGCCTTAAAAAGTTTTTATACTTCAGTGAAAGTTCAATCAAAGTTGGTTCAGACGTTTCGGAGATTAGTCTGGACAAAGAAACAGAAAGGCAACAAATTTTACTTAGTGATCATATCCATTGGCGCGTTATAGATTCAGAAAGAATATAATAAACCATGATGCTTGCGATTGCCGATTTTTTTTTATTTTTGTTAGGTTTTAGCCTACACTAAACTTATTATCAAGTTACTTATCATGACAGTTTAAAAATCCCTTTAAAAATTATGTAATATTGCGAGAAACACCTATCGGCCTCTTTTCGATCGATAGTTTACATATCGCTAAGTATTTTGTATTTAGTATTTTAGTGGAAAAATATAATGTTAAAGTTTCCTGTCTTAATAATAATTTCATACATAATATTATATAATTTATTGGTAGCTACAGTCATTATGTATAGCACCAAATATCTTTGTTTCAAAGTAAACCAAGGCAACGTGGCAGCTTATCTACTGCGTTTCGTACGAGCTGTAAAATTCCTAAAAGGCCCGTATTATTTTATACCAATCTTGATATAATTTTTCCTAAATAGTTCGTAATATACATAGGTATATTTTAGTTATGAGCATTTTACTAGGAATTCGTTGCATGCAGGCTGCTACTGACAGAGTGGTCAGGAAATCTTTAGGGAGTAACACAAGCCGTTCAATAGTGGATTACCTAAGGTTCATGATAATGATGACTGATGAGCGTTTATAAGTCAATTAGCGTCTGATGACCTGTTTTGTGTTAGTTTCAACAATATGGGAATAGAGAACAGAAATCATAAGCTCGGTAAACATGGGCTATCCAGTTATTTAATCCTATCCTAGGAGGTAAAGATGCTTCCCATTAGGCGTAAATCGAAAAAAATAATGCACTATTTGTGGACGTAATCTGTTTTCTACATGCAAATTCTTATCAGGAAAACTTTATGGTATATTTCCTTCATAAATGAGCGTGTCACGATTCCTCACGGCAGGCATTGAAATAACTGATAACAATTGGTTTTTGAAGTGTTATTTCAATACATGCTTTACGTATTTAGGTTGATATTTATCAACGTGAAAATAAAATGGAATTTTATATAAATCGTAGAGAGTTTAAATTATACGCTACCTCATACTGCCCTGTGCACGTCATAGACATTAGATTATAGGTTTCATAATGTCCAGTGTGCTTAATATGTGCCAAAAAAGAACACGACAAGACTCCGTTTCGTTTTAATGCGATTTCTTATTCTTTATTTTTTTTATTACTTTGAATGACGAGACTAACTAGCCGTTCGCCTCATGGTAAGCGATACGATCAGCCATAAACAATAGAAACACCATCCATCACCATGAGTTACAAAGTATTTTTTGGTATTTCACCGCGCTCGCCATCCTGAGACATGAGATTTTAAGTCTATAATGTCCAGTAGTTGCACTGGCTACCAATGTCCTTCAAACCGGAACACAACAGTGACTACACACTGCTGCTTGGCGGCAGAAATAGACATTGCCGTGGTACCTACCCAGGCGGACTCTCACATATGAGATATCTACCACCAGTAAGTTTATTTGATAATTAATGGTTATCAAAATACTTCATTTGCGACTGAGTAGCCTATGAAGTGTGTCGCGTTCCGGGATAAACCTGTGTATATCCGGTTTTAGGCCGGCATAATTATATCGACATGCGAGGCATAATCTCGCCGTGAAGTCATTTTGTCGTGCCAATATAAAAAAGTAAACATTGCTCTCTATAATTAAGGTAAAATAATGATTTCTATGAATAAAAAATACTGCGGTTGGGTTATTGGAAGTCGGGGACAGTATAACAGTATTATCGGTCATGTCTTGTTTCCATCCGTTGCATGATAAAATTTACTATGCGGACAATTGCGTCATCGTGACGTCATAATTATTGAAGGTAATATAATGTTCTTGGAAACTATGTAGTTTAAAAAACAACGATTTATGTTCTTAGAGACATAACATATTTCTAACACCCTTCGTTATAGCACAAGGTCAGAAAAATAAGTCGAGGGTCACCTAACATTGAATATTATCAGAGACTACAAAAAAAATTACCGAAAGATCTACATGTTATTTGTGGCACATAGGTTTTATAGTAAACCCGGGCAAAGATACGTTGATAACTCGGTGTTACGTGAACTATACCTTTAAAAAACACCACAAGAACCATGAATACGGTAGTTGCCAAGGAAAATTCAACTTAATGCGTTTGATAATATAATAACCTATCATATAGTCTGTGGTCAATATTTCGACGTTACAGTTACTTTAACTATTTATATTTTTTGCTGGTGGTAGGATATATTTTATATCTGCGCGAATAGCAACCATCGTACACAAGATGTTAAAACCCGCCATAGTGGCCCGCGTAAGTGTGTCGCGTTCCAGGATCAGCCTGTTTATATCTGGTTCCAACAGGCCGGCATAATTATGTCGACTGCAGGGGTAATCATTTCTCGTCAGTCGACATTTTGGACTGTGACCTCACTGCACCTAATGATATATATGGAGTGGCTATATATATAGCCTGTTTATATTATATTTAACATACTTGAGACTGTTCATAGATCTTTAAAAAATAAATAAAAGAAGATAACTAAGTACATTATAGCATTAAATGACAAATTTAGAATTACTAAATTGCTTTATTCGCATCGGCTTGAAATACGGTTACGGATGAGTGGCGTGTGATAAGCAATCGTGATAATGTCACCTGCATTGATGACTGATGGAAAGACGAGTGTTGCGCATGACCTCGTTGAGGCTATGTTGATTGTATGCTACTTTGAGTCTCTCCCGTGACCATGAAGGCTGCAAAGTATTCAAAACATCGGGAGAAAATAAAAAAAATGAAATAAAAAAATATATATTAAAACCGCGATAAAATCCGAAAAATTGTTTAATTTGAATATATGCTACCTTTAGATCATAGCCCAGTCTTTACTGGTATTTGTGTTAATTTGTGGATAACAATTAACAAATTCGTTAACCCAGGGCTCGGTCAATCTGTCGACGCGTCCAAACCGATGCAGTTAAAAACTAAGCAGTGAATTAATATGGCATCTCACCTAATTATATGTTATATACAAGATCTAAATGCATGCAGTGGTTGTTATATATAATTTTAAACATCCAAATATTATCGGAAACATTCGTGTACCTATGTATTATAAGTAAGGTATTGATAATAACTACATCATCACTACATAGTATAAAACAAAGTTGTTTTCTCTGTCCCTATGTATGCTTAAATCTTTAAAACTACGCAACGGATTTTGATGCGGTTTTTTTTAATAGATAGAGTGATTTCAGAGGAAGGTTTATATGTACAATAACATCCATTAAATAGTGGAGAAATACTGTTATTTTGTTATGTTATACCCGTGCGAAGCCAGAGCGGGCCGCTGTTTTTATATACAACGTTCACAGTTTTTCTGTAGTGTATTTAGTATCAGGATTGCACCCGTGCGCAGCCGGGGCGGGTCGCTAGTTAATTTATAAACTAACGAAACTCTTAAAGGCCTACATAATTGTTAACATTTCATAAAATAGTTTTATGAAAAAAGAAATTAAAAAAGAAAAACCATTGAATGAATTGCAATATATCACTACATATAAATTTAATAATAAAAAAAACTAACGCAAAATCGTAGTATGTTTTTCCACGACACAAAACAAATAATAAAGATGGTGGGTCATGTTAGGAACTGGGTTTTCCTTAGTCACACTACCTTATTATAGGACCTCGCAACATTTTGGAGTTACGTTTTCTGTTTATTCAACTAAATATGGAGACAAGCAAGTCGCTTGCCTGATCATAATTGTTACTTACGTTTTTTCACAATCAGTAGCAACACTGGCACTTAATAGTA
>NW_023593922.1:0-17529 GCF_014839805.1 Manduca sexta
TTTACAAATGACGTTATTTGTTATTTCGGCCGAGTGAATTCGCCGTAACGTATTCAATTTAATGTAAAATTAGCTCAACATATTGTTCTGAAGGAAAGAAAGATACGAGGATGCATATAAGTATATTATGCTAACGATATTTTCTTAAATGTAAAGACGAATGTAAAACATTTTTTATTATTTAATCCTGCCAGTGCGAAACAATTCCAGTTATTATTTGAATTTAGAATAGCGATGATGATTGTTATTTGATTTTAAATAAACTTTTTTCTTTTTTTAAATAATCGAATGAAGAGATAAACAAGCAGTTCATTTGATGGTAAAAGTCAAGACTACTCTTAACAAACACTACCCAAGCGGGTAATAAATCGATCAGTATTGCATAGTAATAAGGCAAATCTCACACATAATTATACTAACTACTAATCTGCTATAATGTCATGTTTATTGAGATTTTATAATACTGCGAGTAACAAAGCACTAATTTTACATTTTCACTTACCAGCTAGACTTAATTTTATTATCGACCGTAATTTTATGACTGCCGAGTATCTTGGCAACGTTTATTTATTCATTTAATTTATTCGAAAGGTTATTAAGTCTTCGTTCCAAAGGAATTAGATGATATTAAATAACCAACTATGAGCAGTGATGTCTTATTATAATTAATATTATTAATCTTAGGATTTAAAACTACTACTTTTTGTTACATGTGCTTGAATAACTTCACTTATCACCAATCGTTTTAAATTGATTTTAATTGTTGTATACACATAGAATAATAGAGCAGTAATTCGTACACTCCACTACTAGATCCGGGTTTTCTTTATTAATATGAAGCCGTATGTCTATTGTGCTGACCTAATGAGTCTAGGCAGAATACAACGCATACCACCAAAATTATTAAGAAATTCCTCTATAAGACATTCGTAATATATTATAATATAGTGGATATTATTCTCAAAAGACCTCAATGTATAAATTACCCCCTTATTCATAGACATTTTTGATCTAAGGACGGAGCATTGCTGTGATAACAAGTCTGTTTCTCAGTGCTGAAGGCATGGCAGCCTTCGCAGTACGTAGTCATAGGACCGTTGTGATTGGCTAATATTGAGATACAAGTTAAATTTAGTTGTCTGTCAGATAAATAAAGCTGGACAAACAGCAAATCGTCAGATAAACAAAGCTGAGAAACAGACTTTTTATCACAGCAATGCATCGTCCTTAGATAAAAAACGTCTATGAATAAGGGGGTAACCTTTACTAAAGTAAATATATCATGATAATATTAAACCACAGTTTGAAAACGTACACATAAAACAAGAAAGAGCTTTTGAAATTCCCTTCAAATGATATTCATAAAATGCACAAATGCCACATCATCGTGGTTCCCTATTCATGTTTTGTTTAAAATATTCCGCCTTATTTCATTCCAGCGTGGTAATTGATATTACCGGCACTCCGGCTTAGCCATTGCAATTGAGACCATTGTTTAAGGATCTGAATGTTTATTGAAAATTTTGGTGATTTCAAATATAATGATTCCAATAAGTGTCAAGAGATTTTTGTTGCTACCAGGGGTATCAAGGTATTACATTGGCTAATTGAAACTTTACACTCTTTGTACTCTGTAGTTGATTTTATTTTGTTATAGTATTTGCTTGTCTAAGCCCACGTGGAAATGTTTTTCCAGGATATAAGTCCCGCTTTATGTTTTCTTGGTATAAAAACGGGCCTATATCTTAAGTTAGATCTCTAGTAATATATTTGTGGAAACTTCATTTAATTCCATTTAGAACTTTTTGCGTGATGCGTGAATAAACATACTGTCTGTATGTTTATTCACGCATCACGACAAACAAAGAATTAAAAACGTTTATTATGGCTACTATGATATTAGTTTTTCTTCAATATCCATAATGTACAGACATCGGCATATTGCAATTTTATTGTGTGTAAATATAGTTACACTGACATGATTATGATATCTAAGGTCAACCTACTCCATTCCAAGCGAGATTTGGTGAACCTAAAATTATTAGATCTTACTCTGGGTTTTAATATTAAAAAATATTATTTAATATATTATCTGTTACTACTATAAAATACATAATGTAAACAGCCTCATATTTATAGCAACAATGCATCCAAACTACCAAACTAGTGCAAATGTGTTCCATCCAAAGTCATGCAAACCAAACATGCAAACTGCAGGATTTTTTCCTTCCATTCTCAATTACACAACAACGAGACATTCTGGGTCTGTGAATGCAATATACAACAGTTACTTCAGTATTCCGCAGCTTTAACACGAAGGCGGAAGATCCTGTCAAGTTAGTAGTGCTGACGTAAAGTTGCGGCCACATCTTGGCACTGTTCCAACAAAACTGTATTTTTCACGACAAATTTTATGGCATGATTCATAAAGCGCCTTAATTTACACTGTTATCTGTAGTTCTTGTTGTTTTTTCACACACAACACACAACATCACGCATTTTATCCCGAGGTATGCAGAGGCGCAACCATGGCACCCACTTTTCGCCAAGTGTGTTCCGTCCCATGATGTGATAGGGGGCGAGCCTATCGCCATATCGGGCACAAATTCCAGACTCCGGGCTGATACTGAGCAGAAAAACCCAAATATCACTTTGCCCGACCCGGGATTCGAACCCAGGACCTCAGAGCGCTGCCGTACCGCGCATGCAGTACAACTACGCCACCGAGGCAGTCTTTTCATTCCTGTTTTAACCTTATTGATAGCTTTCTTTTTATTGTATTATTTTTATGCCAGCACGGCTATGTGACCCCACTGCACCTGATGGTCAGTGAAGTGGGGTCCAATAGAATGTTGACTGACGAGAGATCATTACCCCTTGACAGGCACAATTAAACTGGCCTGTTGGAACCGCATATACACAGGCTGATCCCGGAACGCGACACACTTACGTAAGCCACTATGAGGTGTTTTAACACCATGTGAACGGTGATCGCTATCCGGGCGAATAGGCCGGAACGCGAGACACTTACGTCAGCCACTGCGGTGGGTTTTAACACTTTGTCGCTATCCCGATGGATATAAAATATATCCTACCACCAGAAAATACTACTGCCAGCACCTTTACCTTTGTTATTTCTTAGCTCAATAAGTAAGCAATTAATTTGTCTAGTAGTAGTGAATTTGAGCTATGAACATAGTTTTTCGAATTGAAAAATACAGCTGAGTCGTCTGGGTTTTATGCTTAATATTAGGGTGATATACGTTTTCCTTATTACGTAGCACGGATACCAATTCTTTGGCAAAATATGCGTCTAAGAGTTGCACCTCTGCCTAACCGATTAGGAAAAATGCGCCACCTTTTTTAAGTGTGCTTCATAAGTATTATAGATGACGATACCATCAATCCTTCTGCATCGTGAAAAATTGCTTTGCAATCATGCCTTACTAAACTAGTAGCTTTAAGGTTCAATATGTTTTAAAAAGAAGTTAGATAAATTAGTGTTACGGATTTTATCGCGTTTTTTAATTTTATTTTACTCCCAACGTTTCGAAATATTTGCCGTACTTCGTAGTCACGGAGCGGATGAAGTGTAGGTCCGAAAAGTTAACGTTACAATTCTACCTTAAATTTTCGATTATAAGTATTTCAATAATAAAAGTTAGTTTAATTTCAATGTATAAGGTAGCGTCAACATAAGAAACGGTTAAGTAAAAATTAGAAATCAAACCACAATTTATTATAAAAATGCGTAAATTTACATTAGCCAGTAAGAGTTTTTTTTTATTTATTTATTATTATTAAAAAATAATTAACAATTGATAAACCAAAAGATGTAGCATAAACTAGATTAAGTTTTTGTGTACATCTACATCATCCGTCATCCGCAAATATTACTAAATATAACAAATTCAATAATTAAGAATTGAATAATAAGTTTGCTTTACAATACTAACAAAAGACTTTAAAACATGTAATTGTTGATAAAATGCCTAACCATAAAATAACTTATTCATTATTTCAAAAAAGAAAAGCTCCCGCGCTCACCTTGGGTCTATATTTAAACTTGATTGATTATTGGAAGATAAATCATTTTCCTGCCGAACAAAGGACTCGCTTGACGTGTCTTTAGAGTATTGAGATTTACTTCAAAAGGTAGATACTTTACATATCTTTTAACAATAAATTATGTTTACGTATAAAAGACATGTATAAATAGATATACATTCAACGCGGAGTGTAGAAAATTATTATGTGAAACAAAATAATTTACACCAGTATTTTTTTAGATATATACGTATTATGTATATAATTTTAGATTTCACACCTGAACCACGAGAAGTTATTTAGAAAAGTTAAACAGACTGCTATGTTAGGTTCTTATATTACAGGGTTATATTATCATTGTGTAACTACGAGTAAATTAAACCACATACTTATCTTCTTTAAAATGACACTACAATAAGTTGCTCGAATTGTATATGTAAAATAAAAAACGGATAAATTTCGAACATAATAAATACTATTAAAAATCAAATATTGGTCATTGGTGGAGGATTATTGCCACAATGTTAGCAGGGTTAAAAACGAGTATGTGCTTTAATTTTGTAACGTAATGTCAAAATAACACTGTATTAGCTTATAACACAATAACAAAAAATATTTTTGCCCCAATCATTCGCGCACACAGAATTATACGCAATGAAAATATGAGCGTTCTAGTTTTTGCCTCATTTATAAAAACTTATTCGATGTGGTGACGGATCTCTCTCGAGCCGCGGTCGGCCCGTTTGCCCAGATGGCAGTATTTTTACATCGAAATCGGTTTCACTGGGTCTTAGAGACCAGATTATTTGAAGTTATTTTATTTTATTAATAATAATAAGCCATATTATTATAAAATGTTACAATATTTAAAATAAAACGGCTTGGTAATTCAGTAGAGTGAGGCCTACTCAAAGTATAATAATAATGTCAGCCCTGTATTATATACTTGCCCACTGCTGAGCACGGGCCTCCTCTACTACTGAGGGGGGTTGGGCCTTAGTCCACCACGCTGGCCTAGTACGGATTGGTAGACTTCACACACCTTCGAAATTCCTATAGAGAACTTCTCAGATGTGCAGGTTTCCTCACGATGTTTTCCTTCACCGTTATAGCGAACGATAAATTCCCAAAGAATACACACATGATTTTTTAGAAAAGTCAGAGGTGTGTGCCCTTGGGATTTGAACCTGCGGACATTCATCTTGACAGGCCGTTCCACACCCACTAGGCTAACGCCGCTCTTACCAAAGTGGAAAAGGCCTATTCCCAGCAGTGGAATATTGTATACTAGGATATTATTTGTTTTTAATATCAATTGATATCAAGAGATAATTTGCGTATATTTACATTAATTATCTATATTGGTAGTAGGTTATACATCGGCACAGACTTAACAAAAAAAAAATAGTCCCAAAAAGGTGTCAAGACAACTTATAGGATTTATGAAAATTTTATTCTAAGCGCTATAGCATGGCCACAATAGAAAATTGTAATCCTCATTGTAAACAACTTTATCGTAATTTTATTCTGGGACCCGAGAAAAATTTTACGATCTTTACACAACATTTATTGCGAATAATTAAATTATTCAACAATTTATTTTACGTAATAATAAACGTGTTCTTTGGTGCGTCCAAATTTTATTATACAGTAAAAAGTTTCCTGCCTGTCTGCCAAGAATACTTAATATTTTTTGATATTTCCACATTTGTACTGAGTTTACTACTCGCGGGTAGGGTAGCTGATGCTAGCTCCCCAAGTAGTCATTATGCTTGACTGGGGCCATTCCCGTTTTATAGGAACCGATGCCAATTTCCCAGTCTTACCAATTGCTTACGCTGAATATTGTGGCGCTAACTATAATTTAGTAGAGCGTTTAGTAACTTAAGGCCGTATTAATAAAATAATCACACTTTTGAGTAGGGTCTTACGTTGAAATTTAAAATATTGAACTGCTTAATAAAAACTTAAGCTGTTATTTGAGCGCCTGTAGACAGCCAAGTCCACGCTGTACACTAAACAGAACTTAGCTGTAAAAATCTGTTGCATGCTGTGAGATAAGCTATTATTTGAACTGGTGTTGATATCTGTCTATTAAATAGCGGTGAACTTAAGATTCTGACTGTAATTTGACAGAGTCTCAGCTGATAACTAGACCTGATCACTAGTGCCCTTACTAATAAACGTCATATATAGCTGTTATACAATGACTTGTCTTGCTTCTTCTGACTTTAAATATCACTAGACATAGACAAAGCACTGTATAACTAAAAAAGGACGTTTAAGAAATAAATTAGTAAAGCACTTAAAAGATTGGATTTGAATCCCAAAGGACCTAAAACATTAGTAAAACCCTTATACCTTCTCATAAGCTTATGACAACTAGTTAAGATAAACAAGTATTAAAGCCATTGTTATCAGTTCAGACTCCAGTAGACGGCTCTAATCTTGTTTGGGCTCTTTGAATAGGTTGCAAATTACAAAGAAAGACGTCTATTCCATCCCAAATAAACGAATAGCATCCTGTAATCCAGACGGATTCTATAGAAATAAAATTAAAGTTAAAGGCTATTTTGATTGAAAGCCTAAATAAACGTCTATAGACCCATTATTGTCTAGGCACCTACTGTCTACTGGTGATAGGTCTCACATATGTGAGAGTTCGCCTCGTTAGGTACCACCGCAATGTCTAGTTCTGCCGCCAAGCAGCAGTGTGTAGTCACTGTTGTGTTCCGGTTTGAAGGACATTGTAGCCAGTGTAACTACTGGACATAATAAGACTTAACATCCAATGGCGAGCTCAATAAAATACCAAAAAATACTACGTAATTAAATGTGGTGGAAGGTGTTTTTCCTGTTTATGTGCGATCGTATTGCTTACTCTCAGGCGAACGGCAAGTTCGTTTCGTCATCGAAAGGAATAAAAAAATCGATTTTTTAAGGTAAAATATACTTTACCCTATTCTTACAAACTTAAAAACATATAACATATTTCCGAGCATACTATTATAAATGCAAACCTTTTATTCTGTTTGTTAAGTTTTGCCAGATAAACTATTGAACTAATTGTGATGAAATTTTGCAAACAATTTGAAGCCTATGTTCCATTTTATATCTGAAATAGATATTCCACGCAAGCGACAACACAAGCTAGTTTTACATAAAATTATGTCTGTACGAAATTCTGCTATATAACGGTGTGCAATATGACGCATCGTTTCCTTCCGGTATTACAAATAGAGACCGGAATATCGAACAGTGTGCCATATTATCAGTTCAGTTCCGGTGAGTAACAATAGTGATTCCGGTATTTTACGTGATACTATTTTTATATTTTGCGTGGGGGTATTCTACCTAGTATCGTATGAAATAAGGTTCAATGTCAATTACCGGAAACTTGATAAATCTACAATGCGTGTGATAATAAATATTTATCTGTTACATTTTATGCAAATTAGTCCGATTTTACAACCTATTTTTTAGCTCTTATATATAATCATCATCGAAGATTATAAAAAATATAACAAATAAGCATAAACATCACGCTATACTCAAAATATCAAACAATTTATCTTCACGGATCAACACACGCCTTATTTATTGAAAAGTTGTTTTTACCGGAATTTCTCGGAAGCCGGAGGATTTCACACCCGGCCAATCCGGGCAATAAAATATACCGTAAAACCTGTTGGGGAGAGCCTCCGGGTTGATAACAAGTCAAGGACAGCCAAGGTTAGGGACACAAGAACTTACATTAAGGGACCTTTATTGGAAAATAGTTTTTAAATAAACTGACTTTATGTGTGTTATGATATTATGTGAATTTGAAAGGAACTAATGATTTACTAAAAAGCGGCGATAGCCTAGTTGGGAGTGAAATGGATTGCCGAGACGATTGTCCGCAGATTCAAATCCCAAGGACACGCATCTCTGACTTTTCTAAAGTTATGTCAATATTCTTTGTAATTTATTGCTTGCTTTAAGGCAATATCTAGTTAGTGATTAGTCTCGCAGTTATTTTTACGTTTTTTTTTCAACTGCGAGAACTAATCACTAACTAGACGTGAATTTAAATTCTTTACTTGCCAATACTTGTTTAGTTACCCAGATTAAAGGTGAAACAAAATGTATGAAAATGGACCTTGAGGTATCGCCTTAACGGTGAAGGAAAAGCGAGTAAACATGCATACCGAGAAGTTCCCTGTAAGAATTTTGAGGGTATGTGAAGTCTGCCAATCCGCACTAACCTTAGCATAGTGGACCAACGCCTAATCCATCTTAGTAGTAAACCATGTCAAGCAGTACGACGGTATATAATATAGGGCTGATATTATTATATATTATTAAAAAAAATCTAAAGGCTATTATACATTATTATGTTATTTATTATATAGGGCCGTTACGTCCACCACCGCGACGGCAATATTGGTCAGACAGGATCAGCAGTCGAACAAAATTACACTGAGTCACACTGGGTATCGAAACTTCCAGTTTCAGAGAGTGACTTGGCTTTAACATTTATCGACATTTATCAAGTAATAATAAATAGGAGCCGTTGGTCATAAATCACTATCCATTTCCATACCGAGGCGAAGTGAGAAACAAAATAAACTAAGGTTACTGACCCAAAGATTTATTGTGATAAATATCATTCCACATTTACAACTGGAGAGTTCAGATTTAGAACACCGCAGATGAAATTGTAGGGACCCGTAACTCTAACTTTATGTCTAAGCCTCCACGAGGTCCATATATATATATCCATGTTATTTGCATAATATTTAAAATAATACAACCAAAGACTACACTAGCCGCCAAATATTATACGCGGAAGGTTAGTATTTGTAAGACATTGAAATACAACTAGTTTTCGAATTTATCGCGGCTTTTTATGTTATAATTTTTCCTAACGTTTCGAAGATCTTCATGGCCTTCATGGTTACGGAGCGGACTGAGTTGTAGGTTCGAAACATCAACGTGACACCTACCTTCATTTTACAATTATAAATTGGGAGAAAGTTAAAATATAAACAACTCCCGATAAAATCTGAAAACTATTTTATTTCGATATCTGACAATTACGTAAACATCATTACAAATTAATCGCGCAAAATTATTATTCGTAGTTTGCATCAAAAAAAGATTCGCGAAACAACTAACTTAAACAAGTATTACGTATGGTTAACACAAAGTTACCTTTGAGAAATTGCGATATGGAACTATCATCTTTTAGCAAAATTTAGTTAGGGGAAAGAAAAGTATATATTATACGTCAAAAGTGTATATATATTATACGTGCCATTTCATAAAAAGATATTTCGTCTGGTGTCGTAGCCAAAACTTCGTTCTACAATCGTAAAGGCTAATAGAATACAAAAATGTTTGGTATTGACATATCATAGCGGTAGACTTATCAATCAGATATGCAACGCCCGTATTTTTTTTTTTGTTTCCTATTAGCGTTAACGATTGTAGAAAGGCTTTTGGTTACAGCCCTGAACTTCGAACGAAAATCTTGTAAAGAAACCCAGGAATTCCTTAAACCTGGTGGTTGGTCTCTCATATTATGTGAGGGTCCACCTGGGTAAGTAGTGTATAAAAAAAATCTCCATAAGAATGTGGAGGGTATGTGAACGGCAACCCAACCAACAACCAACCTAACAGCACTAGATCTGCGTGGTGGATAAGGGCCAAACCAAACCACAAAAATATCTCATGTTATATTATAACAAAAATGTTAATTACTGTTATGTCTATTTCTAGTATTTCATTTATGACACGCCAACGTGCTTTATTCGTAAATATTTTTTTTTAAAGTCCTATCTGTGACACGTCAACATGTCCAAATTCTGAGTAGAAGACCGGTTTTCAGTAATAGAAGAGTGTATATTACAGCTGGTATCATTTTACTATTACATACCGTCTGAATGGCTCGACAGCAGTTCGTTATTTACATCAGAGAGCAGTTTAAATAGTCTATTGATTCTTAAAGGTGACGCGACGTAAGAAAGCTTTTATCAAGATTCTTTGGTGAGTAATACATTGCGGCGCGACGGTGCATATTGAAATCAACTGGAAGTACCCCCTATGGACAGGACAAGCATTGATATTAAAGGTACTAACGGAGTATAAATCAGTCAACATAATTACATTCCTTTGAAAACGGTTCGGATATTTATACGCTTTACAATAAATTAGAAACATTCCATATTTTCTGTAATTAATATGTACCGGAGAGTAATTTTCAGTAGAATATACATATTATATAGATCACATAAAAGATTAAGATTTAGGTAAGCTTATAAGCTTAGACATTTATTTCGATTCTGTTACCTAAGGATATTTTGTTTTGGCTTAAAAATTATTTTATATCTTAATACACACACACTCCAGCCTTTTATCCCCGAAGAGTAGGCAGCGGCTCAAACTGCTGCATCCACTTTTCGCTGTGCGTATTCCACCTCAGGATGTAATAGAGGGCGAGCCTATCGCCATATCAGGCATAAATACCAAACTCCGGGCATCAGCCCGTATCAACTGAGTAGAATGACCAATGTCACTTTACCCAGGGATCGAACCCAAGACCTCAGTACCTTAATACAAGTACGCCACGGAGGCAACAGTTTGTATCGCAAATGCGAAAATATTTAAGATTGCACAAAAAAACTTTATACGATAAATATTGTACCTTTTATCACTTAAGTGCCATCGTGGGGTCCATCAGCGCACATTCAGATACGGTAATTGAGCCTTCGATATAATATTGGTACAAAAATTCGAAGGCAAGCTTGATACTGCAACGTTTTATACAAGATAATCCTTTTAACTATTACTTAAGGAATTTAGTCGAATATAGTGCTTGATATGTATTTATTGAAGAAAGCTAGATCCATTGTAACTGTTACCCTGATTAAAAGATTTAAAAAATATATATGCGAAATGAAGAAGACACAGATTAATATTAATGTAAAATATTTCCTCGCCCCAGTGCATCAGTCATTTAATAAAATACGTTAGCAGAAAACCATTAACCTAAAATTTAACAGTATGAGTAATTTAATTATAGCTCAGAAGTCTATTGATCATATTTACACAATGTTATATATAATATACAAAGTAGGCAAAGCAACAAGAAAATTGCGTACTTTGTATATCAAAAAAAGTTCTTGACATTAGCTTTACGAGACGAGCAGTTTGCTGGCCTAATGGTTAGCGCTACACCTCCTCATTAATAATAAATTTTAACTACAAAGTATTCATATACACGGCCTCGGTGGCTTGGTTGTATTACCATACGACTATAGTTCTGAGGTATTGGGTTAGATTTGCGGGTAGGGTAAAATTATATTAGGTTTCTCTATTCAGTATCCACCTCGAGTCTGGAATTTTTGACCGATATGGCGATAGGCTATCATACCTTGGGACGGAATGCACGCAGCGGAAATGGGTGCACCAGTTGCGCCTCTGCCTACCCTTTTGATGATAAAAGACATTGTATATGTATCAACATAGATGCCAATGTCCAACATATAAAATTGGTCAGCATATTTCTATTACATTTTTAAGAATTAAATTAAACTCTTCTAATTAATTCATCACATTTAAACAAATTTACGACTGCTCACCGACTGTCCACGGAGAAATGTACTAATAAATACTGAATAAATTATCAAGATTGCAACCATAAAAATCTGTTCATTACAAAGTGCAACGAACTCCGATTTAACGTAGACATTTACTGCTCAATAAAAATTTTCGCCAGTTTCCCACAATTAGGGAGATATCGCCCGGTCTACGTAGCTCAACGTTACGATGCCTCGTGTAATTTGGTTGACTTAATTAATTTCGAGATCACTGTTTACTGCCAATTTCTTGTGTGCTCGTGAACCTTGTTATTCGGTGAAATGTTTGTCACTTTGTTGTCTTCAGTGTAATTATAGTCTATATTTCTGTGAATTCAACTAGAACTGTGGAATTTGTGATTTCGGCGGATGTTACTTTTAGAATACGAGTGCTATTTCATAATTAGAGAAGTAAATGATTCCACATTATATCTTTTATATTATAAGTGCCAAAATATTATGCCAATCTTATAATATCTTATAATTGTCAATTTTTTTCGAAAAATTCTAACTAATTTAATAAACATAGAAAAAAGTGCTGATTTTAAGTATGTATGAAAATTTGTGACGCAAAAAAGTGTTGCTTAAATCAATTATCCTTTCAAAAGTCGATATAATAATGAGGTTTATATATAAATATTTTAACATACATCAATATTTTCCATGAAATGTAAAGATAAATGTAAAAATAAAAAAATGAAATGTATTTTTTTTTAGTTGTAACAGTGAATAACTTTATTAAATAATATTTATTACATTGATCACAAAATCAAACCTTTCTAGTAAAGAAAATATATTGTCTAAACATTTCACATTATTAATTTGCGTGAAACGATTTTAAAATATATGAAACTGACTCAGCGACTTTCAATTTTCCCTTTTACCATTATGTTTGCTGCAAACGAATGAATCTTCCGTCGAAAAATGTATGACCATTAAATCTTTGAGGAGACTAAAAAGCATTTTAGCAAACATGACATTAATGTCTCGATTAATAGATGTAGTATGAGAATCCATTGCTACAAACAGAGTTAATTAATCTCTCATTCTCGAAGATCCTTCGTAACAGAATTAGTACGTGTTAATTAAACATTAAGAAATTACAATCGTAAACGTAGACTGATCTCTGTATTAAATTTTAGTTTCGCACCTATATTTAATTACCTACTATATTCAAATTTTCAACATTAACATTCAGAAAAAAATCCTTGCAAGATTCATACAAATCTCACATTCCTTATTCACACTTGGAATGTTACCAAAAATAAACTCACTACACCACGCAGATACTTTTGCTAAGTTTCCCAATAAACTCGGAGAATTTACAAGGTACTTACGAATAGTTTCGCAGCGTTAAATTCTGTTGTCGCCCTTTTATAGTCAGTCAGGGATGTTTGCGATGACGGTTTTATTGTAATTGATCGAATTGTTAGAATTATTTAAGGTCTAGTTACCATACAATCTCGCAAATTACCTATTGAAATAATTGATGATCGAAAAAAAATAATTGCATTGAAAGAACTACGTCAATAAAATTAAAATACGTTGAATATTTTTCGTATACGACTTACACGTACAAGCTTCGTTTATTATCACTGAATAAACTAACGTCTAGTTTTATATTGTTTTAAATACGGCTAATTTCCTTTTTCGATATAAATATATATGAAGTTAAAGTTAATATAATATAATAATATCAGCCCTGTATTACTGTACTGTCCCATTGTTGGGCACTGGTATCCTATACTACTGAGATTGATTAGGCCTTAATCCACCACGCTGGCCTAGTGTGGATTGGTAGACATCATACACCCTTGAATATTCCTAATAGAGAATTTCTCCAGTATGCAGGTTTCCTCACGATGTTTTCCTTCACCGTTAAGGTGGTAGCTCAAGGTCCATTTTCATACATTTTGTTTCGGCTTTAATCTGGGTAACTAAACAAGTATTGGCAAGTAAAGAATTTAAATTCACGTCTAGTTAGTGATTAGTTCTCGCAGTTGAAAGAAAAACGTAAAAATAATTAATAATCATGGATATTTCGGCCTTTAAAATGTATGAAAATGGACCTTGAGCTACCACCTTAAAGCAAGCGATAATTCACAAAGAATACACACATCATTTTTTAACAAAGTCACCCTTGGTATTTGAACCTGCGATCATTCATCTCGGCAGTCTGTTCCACAACCAACTAGGCTATCGCTATTTTTTAAGTTAACACGTAACTATTAATATCAATTGATGAAGTTTTGAATACTTATTATAGTCCATCTAGACGAAACCAATATCTTAAAATATTTCGTTTTTGTTTTTAATATTAAATTTAGGCGTGAGAAACAGTTCATGACATTTAGTATTTACTGTTTTGTTATATGAAAATGAAAATATGAAAATTGAATAATTAATAAGTCATCGCTTTATAGTAACAATATTTACTATGTGACAGTCGATAAATTGAGCAAGATTAATATTTCTAATAGTCTTTCAACTGCAGGTCCAGTAATAGTTTTCGGAGATGATTTATTAAGCTTGATGAAAGTGAATGTCTAGACTGAGAAAAACTGGATTGAAAAGGTGAGAAGGATTGCAACAAACAAATGACAGATTCAGACGTTCCAACTGTATAACTACAAGGATCATATTGATAATGTTTTACATTTATATAGTAAAATTAATTAATAAGAGAATTAATTAAATAAATTGCTTGGTATTCGAGATAATTTTTAAAACAATGGTTGGACATACGCGATATAAACAGGAAGCTATTATTAAAAATAAGATCTATCTTAGTCAACGCGAACATCGAAAAGTTTTATGAAAATTTTCGCGACACAAAAGTTTTGGCAACGAATCTTGATTGTTGTCAAACTCAAAAGGAATTTAATAAAACTTCGTCCAGTGTTTCATCAAGTAGAAGGCATATTTTTATTGAGTAAGGTGCCTGGTCATTAAAATACTTAATATCTAGATTTGTAAGAGATATCACATTTAATGAGCATTTTTTCACAAGTTTCAAGTAAATTTTATTTCAAAGTTATGTTAAACAGCTAATGTGGATGGAACTCATTTTATTCCCATTTATTTGGGAGCATAGATTAGATTGTGACTTTTGTATTTAGTCGGTATATACATTTATGTGACGAATAGGTAATATTTACTCAGAAGTTGTGACGCAGGCCATTAGTGTTCTAAACACGATTTACATGACGCATGTGCATTACACTTTGCTGGTGGTAGGATATATTGTATATCCGCCTGGATAGCGACCACCGTACACAAGGTGTTAAAACCCACCATAGTACCCCACGTCAGAGTGTCGCGTTCGGGATCAAGCCTGTGTATATCTGGTTCCAACAGTCTGGAATAAATGTGTCGACTGCCGAAGATTAATTATCTCTCATCAGTCAGCATTCTATTGGAGCCCACTTCCCTCACCATCAGGTGCAGTGGAAGAGCAAGTAAAAAAAAATTGTACTGCGGTTGCATTAAATATGCTAAGTGGTTTGGTTCGTAAGTTGCTATAGGTAAACGATGCTGAAGATCATTGTGTCAAACAAGAATTCAATTATAATATTTTATAATTTAATTATCATTTTTAATGCAAAGATAATTTATGAAATGAAATAGAATAGTTAGTAGCATGTTTCGGTGCAAAGTTTTTTAAAATTCCATTATTACAAACGTAGATATTCATTCTTTCTTATACATAATATATTACAAATAAATAGTTAAAATAACTACTGGTACTTGCTAATAAATCTACAATACTATACAATAATAATTGTTTAATCAATTTTAATCGCTATAAAACATCTGTCCAAAACTTAATGAACCGTATTGAGGTTGCAATCATTATGAGTGTTAAATGCCTTTATTATTCAGTATTCTTTGCCCAAAATTTACATAATTCGAAGAAAATCTTGCAAATGAAGTCGTTGTTGACTATTCCGGCAAACTGGTGCGTAATCAGAAGTTTTTGTGTGGGTTTTGATCGTACCAAAAGGTTTCTTTACAATAAAAATATAAAATGAGTTTGTGGAATGAATTTTTTAGACTGGAAAAAGGTCTGGCTTTGTAGAGCTTTTATTTCACAAATTTTGAGATCTACATCAAACAGTCGTACTGTTTATTTTCACTAATTAGTCTCTGTCCAGGGCATGTATCTCTAGTCCCGTCATACATTAAAATATATGGTAGGATCACTTCTTGTAACAGATAAAGACTTTAAAATTTAAACTTCTACTTATACTTACACTTACATACGTACGATTCGTCTGTCCAAACCACTGATTTCATTTAAATTTGTGCAGAGTAAACTTAGCCCATAAAACGGACAAAGACTGTTTTTATCCGGGAAAGTAAATAGCGGAACTTTTTCACACGATCGGATTGGCGAGCAAACGGTAGTATTAAATAGTTATTAAGACCATATACTCCTCTACTAACCCAATGTATTAATATTTTTATAGCTCAACAGACTATTCGTTGTAAACTATATTAATTTATATGTAAGGAAACTTGTATAGGAACACAAGTGGGTTCCCCATATCTCTGCCTAAATGCGCGACTGTATAAATTTTACCTTGGGAGAAAATAAATTATTTAAAGTCGTATTATAGCAACCTAAGCTAACGCTTTTATATTGGAAAATAAACTTTTGCTATAAAGGATTGTATTTTTAACCGTTGATATTGTATTTGGAAAATTATCGAATAACTTTTATTATGGGTTATCAGTTAGAATCCTTGATCCTTCGGAAATCCAGTAGACTTAGAAAGACTTTAGTCAATGGCAGGTCTCTCATATATGAGAGTCCACCTGGATAGGTATCCTCGTAATGTCTATTTCTGCCGCCAAGCAGCAGTGTGTAATCACTGTTGTGTTCCGGCTTGAAGGACATTGTAGCCAGTGTCTGGACATAAGACTTAACATCTCATGTCTCAGGATGGCGAGCGCAGTGGAATACCAAACAATACTTTGTGATTCAAGGTGTTGGATGGTGTTTCTATTATTTATGGGCGGTCGTTTCGTCATTCAAAGAAATAAAAAAAAGAAAGATTTATTCAATACTTTTGCTTGTTGTTCACGCTTTAGTTACTGAGCTATAGCTCCTTGCTTTATAAAGCATAAATTTATAATTTTTAACACCGCATTTTATTCGTGATCAATTTATTCTGAATATTCAATTATTAAAACTGTAACCATCGCATATCTATACAGCTACACATTATGCAAAAAGGGTTAAATTCATCGTGGCGACCGGACGGTACTTAGTAAGTTTTCCTAGCTTCTGTGGTTACATAGAGCATATTTTTTCAACCTTTTTTATGGGAGAAAAAGGTTAACGACTTGTTTGTTTCAAAGTTTGAAGTGTGGCTATTTGGGGCGTTGACGTAAAGAACACAACTTAAGCCTACTTTTCTTGACATTTTCGTGTCGATAGTTTATAAATATGCAATTTTACGAACTGATTCTGAAAGAATAACCCTTAATGAACAACAACTGCTTAAATTCCAGTTATTCTATTGACAGATTTCATTATATTGACTTATTTGGCAAAAGATGAAAATTTTAAAATTATTTTTTAAATTATACATAGGTAGGTATAGGTGTTAATGGGTTTTTAACTAAATAATTTCTGATAAACTGTATTGAAATAACTACATATTTAGTTACGTAGGCGCAATTTTATACAATATCAATTGGTACCTAATGTGTCCGAGGAATATTCCATTACACATATACCTACATACATTATATTTTAACTATTCTCGTCTAATACAGTGGGAGGGAAATTAAAGCGATATATCATCAGCATCATGTCACGTACAATAGAGAAATAATGCGCGTGGCCTTAGTC
>NW_023593923.1:0-1568 GCF_014839805.1 Manduca sexta
CCCTCGGCAGTCGACCCGATTTTGTCGACCTGTTGGAACAGAGTATATACGGGTGATCCCGGAACGCGACACACTTACGTGGGCCTCTATGGCCGGATTTAAGCTTGTGTCTTGCCTGTCATCAGGTAATAATTACGGTCAGTATGATATTCTATGATAAGAACTCTTACCTAAGCGCGGCTTTGTCGCAAGCGTCGGGCGTATCGACGGCGGGCAAGTGTTCAGTGTCTAGATCGAGCTGGTCGAGCTGTTCGTCGGTGGGGGTGGAACAGCTTTCTGTTTTGCTTCGGCTTGACGAGCGCCGAACGATGGTGAGAGCGCCTTGTTCTGTGGACAATGAAAAAAGAATTGTACGACGACTGATATAAAGTTGAAAATTGGAAGCGAAGATATAAATCACACTACCGATGTCATATTTATTCTACATAGGTATTTACAGTAATGATTTATTTTAGAAGACATAAAAAAGGTTATGAGAATATTTAAAACAATTAAGTACTAGGAGTAATAAGAAAAAAAATATAAAAAAAGTTGTAAAGGACTAAATAAAAAAAGGTATCTATTGTCGAGAATAGTTTAATGAGCATTCCAAAGAGAACATGCATATTTCATTTACATTGTTAGAAACATACGTTATTTTTAAATGAATTGATTACTGCAATTTAATAACATTCGAAATCAATTCTGTCCAATTATTTTAGTCACTAACGTGGTTTTGGATGTTTATTTAGGAAAATCCATGAAAACTATTATAAAAGCCTTCGTATCAAATATTAATTCAAACATTTCCGAGAACAATCAATTCGTTGGACGCAATTCATCAAATGTCCCATTCGTTGCAAAATCAAAGCCATGGTCGCCTTTTAGTATTCAAATTGCAGTGTGCTGTTGACGTGTAGTTCTCTTTTTAGATTTCACAAACATTGTTACGGTCTACCCAATTAGTGATTCTGTTTGAACCAAATTTGATTTCATTAGAAGCGCAATTTCAAAAATCTGAATTCTTAACTGACTTTTATTTAAGTAAGTACTTGTCAATTGTTTAATAGGTAAATAAATCATTTTCACTTTGAAATACATTTAAAATCTTCCATCCAGGGCCGTAGCTAGACTCGAATTTAAGGTAGGGCAGCTGTTTTTACAAGCAGGGTGGAAATAAAAATGTCACTAGATCTGATCTGCTCAATCAATGTTTGGTTTCCTTAGAATGTGAAGATGAACAAAAAAAAAAAAAGGTTAATTCACTTACGTAATTGTTAAGGTAATATACAGATTGTAACAAAATTCCCATAAATCTCGAAAGAGAGTGTTTCACCCATCAATACGAATAACTCTTACTATGGGACCAACTTCCAAATCGTGAAATGAAACCGCTGCTCCATATATGTATTTATTGCGTCGTAATGTACAATTTTGTTGATTATTAAGGTAGGGCATTAGTAGTAGTGCCCCTCAATGCCCCGCCCTAGCTACGGCCCTGCTTCCATCTACTGCTAGTTATAGATCTAAACTCCTAGCTGAACAGTATAGGTCATTTCTTGTTATACTTGACCTGAAAAATACAAAAT
>NW_023593924.1:0-18374 GCF_014839805.1 Manduca sexta
CTGGGACGATGAGCGCAGCGCTCTCGTATCAGTCGTCGGAGGAGACCTCTCGCTGCCGGCTGTGGTCGCGTCCATGGTCGACAGTCGGGAGGCCTGGCGTGCGGTGGCCCACTTCTGTGAGGTGGTTCTCTCGCAGAAGGAGAGTGCCGAGAGGGATCGGGAACGCCGATCCCTCCCGCCGTCAGAGGAGACGTAGGAGGCGCCGGGTGGACGACTGACCGGCGTCTCCCGCCCTGTGGAATGGGGCGTTGGGAGAATACCACCACGGTAAACCCCTGCCCGTCGTAAGAGGCGACTAATAGGGGCCACGAAGGGGGTCGTCGGCGGGCAGCAGGGGCTGTCCGTCCTAGTGCGCGCACTTTTCAGTGCGCGTGTAGTGCGTTCATCGCACACTTTCGGTTGACCCCGGGATGGGCGGCAGTGTGGTGTTGACCTCACGCTGCCGCTGACGCTGAGAGCGTCTTCGGTGCGCGGCTTAGGAGCCCCCATTCAGGAGAGACGGGCCGCAAGGCGGCACCGCGCAGGGGGCGGCCGCGGACGAAACTCGGACCTGTTGTCTCGAGGTAGCACGCAGCCGTCCCTATGCGCCGAAGAGGGTCAACGCGGAGTTTTAGCTGGTAGGTCGTTGCGTAGGGACCACTTTGTTAGGGTTAGGATCCGGTCCGACCGCCGCCCGTGGTCCCGGGCCGCCCAACTGTCGGGCCCGTGGGCAACGGCCACCCCAACATAACCGCCTCAGTCGCCCCGCGAAGACCGGGCGGTAGTAATAAGGCACCTCCGCGAAACCAAAGGCTAGGTTAGGGTTAGGCCAGGCCAGGCCAGCCACAGCCAGGCCAGGCCAGGCCAGGCCAGGCCAGGCCAGGCCAGGCCAGGCCAGGCCAGGGGCCAGGCCAGGCCAGGCAGGCCAGGCCAGGCCAGGCCAGGTTGCCAGGCCAGGCTTGCCAGGCCAGGCCAGGTAGGGTTAGGTTAGGTTAGGTTAGGTTAGGTTAGGTTAGGTTGAGGTTAGGTTAGGTTAGGTAAGGTTAGTTTAGGTTAGGTTAGGTTAGGTTAGGTTTTTTTGGCTGATCCCGCAGTCAGCACCGAGAGGAACCTGCGAATGGGATACTGGTTCCTCCCGGCTTAACGACTGCGGGGCCAAGTAAGTTTAGGAGGGAATGGAGAGGAATAGGGGAGGGATAGAGGGAAAAGGAGATAAAGGAAGGTGTGATTGAGAGGGGAAAGGATAACCTGTGTTTCTCTGATCGTTTTGAGTGGTGTAACTGTTGAGTGTGGCGTGTGGTTCGTGAGATGTGGTAAACCGTGTAGTGTCTGGGAGTCTGCAGGGGGGACGAGCCTCAGCATTTGCATGTTTGGGCCGGTCCCTCTGCAGACCCCTGGAGAGTGTTCGGTTTAGTTGATCAATGTGTGTCGAATGTGTGTGTATGTGAGTTTGTTGCCGAGGGAGTGTTGTTCAATTTATTATATTTACAATGTTTCGATTACAATTTTCTTAAGCTTAGGTACAGCGGTAATTTGTCGAAATATTACAGTGGTTGTTCGAATGGAAAACAAAAGTTGATGTCTTAATCTAATTACATGACTTTATATGGATAATAGATATTTAATTATATAAAATTAACAAGCTTATATTTAATGATACATGATTAGCAAATAGCTAAGAATTAACAATCAGCTGAATTTTACAGTAGGCGGCTGCAGTGAACTACACACTCGATCACTACGCTCCCGAAATACGCGCCTAATATACCTAGCAGAGGGATTACTCGTATATCGTCGCAGGTCCGCGGCCTGTGGAGCAGAGGCAATGATGTACACTGCCACGCCCCGGACCCCAGATATTCAGGTGTATGTGCACCGCTTAAGTTTAGGTCGTGGGACTCCCGGAATGTCCCTCTGATCCCTATCGACTGCGGTGATGAGCGTGTATTCGTGCACCGCAAATAATTACCACTAGACAGAAAGTGGTGGTTATTTACAAGTAACTTATATTTAAATTGGATTAATAAAAGCTAGTACAATGTTTCCCAATTGAATACTTATTTCTCGAGATTGGTGTCTTAATTTAATTAACTCTATTTAAGTTGTTATGCAGTGCCGTAGTCCACCCGATTGAGAATTCGATCTCGCATAGAGCGGACTCGGGCAACTAGAGGAGGTGGCACGATGAGAAGTGTTGGTGTTGTTGTTATATCTATGGTTGAATGTTTTGCAGTTGAAACAGGTGGCCGTCTCCGCTAAGGATGGGCATGTGTCTATGGTGTGATTAGAATTCGCACAGTGCGAGCAGGGTGTGTCGTGGGCTTGGCACTTGGCCCGTGTGTGTCGAATTGGAGGCAGCGGTAACACTGTATGAAGGGGAGAAGTTCTCAGCGTACACCTCGCATGTAGTCCACGTTGACTCTCCCCGCCTCAATGATCCGCCGCCAGATAACGGGGTCTGTGATGAAAGCTGCATTGTAAAGTAGTTGGTTTCTGTTGTTGCGTTTGAGTCGGTAGGTGAATGTGGCTCCATTGGTTGTTAAGTCTTCTATGTATGGGTTTTGTCGAATGATGGTTTCAGTGAGTGTTTCTGGAGGTGTGTCTATGGAGATGCCTTTGAGTATTACCATGGGTTTTAGATTCTTGGCGGTCCCGCCGTTACTTCGGCCGCCGATTGTAGTCTGGTTAGTGCATCGTCTCTTTCTTCAGAACGCTCAAATTCAATCCTGAGTTTTTTCGAGACAGCCTGCACGCGAGCCGGCGCATATGTGGTTTCTCTGAATGATATACTTTTTTTGAAAAGTTTAATTGCTTCCTCGGTGTTGTTAACTTGAGAGGGTATTTTTGGTGTAACTATTATTGCCGGCCGCGTGGGGCGTGTGGGGGGTAGTTGTGCGATAGGGGGGAATGGGGTGCGCTTGGCAGCAGCGCGCGAAGTTCCTTTTTCGTTGAGTGTTTTGGTTTCGTTCGCGTGGGTGGTAAGTGTCGACCGTGACACTGGCTGCGTAGGCAGCGAGGGTATGGGGGGTATGGGTGTGGTGGGTGCGAGTGCAGAGAATGCAGTATCGCATTTTTTCTGGAGTTCTGCAATAATGTTATTTTGTTTTTCAGTTATTGTATTTATTTCCTTCATGTGTTTGTTGAGTGCCATTTGGACACCGCTGATGATATCGTCCTTAAATGGCGTGTGCTCCGTGGATGGGTGGTAGTGGTGGTTTTGGATGGGGTGGAAGCGGGGAAGAGGTGGGGTGGCTGTGGTCATAGCTTTCAGAATGTTCCGAAAGTATGATTTCTCCGTGGCCATTTTCGTTGATGACGTTGCGTGTGATTTGGGTCGCTGTAATCATTTCTTTTGCTGCTTTGTCGATGTATTCTTTGTTGCTCGAGGTGACGCTTTTGCCATCGTGTATGGTTCGACTGATATCAGCGCTGAGTGTTTCAACTAAGTCGAGAAGGTTTCTAGATTGATGTTTTGTTGAGCAGAAATGGGCAAAGCCCGCTTCACCTTTCCGTTTTTGGAGGCATAGTTACGGTACAGAGGAAGGTATAATATAGTAAAAGGGAATGCAAAATATTGGGGGTGGATAGGGGTTAGGGGGTCAGGGGAGGTTGGGGATCAAATTTGGGGTGGGGGTCAATGGGGGTCAGGGGGTCAGGGGGTTGGGGGTCAATTTGGGGTGGGGGTCAATGGGGGTCAGGGGGTCAGGGGAGGTTGGGGTCCAATTTGGGATGGGGGTCAATGGGGGTCAGGGAGGTCAGGGGGTTAGGGGTCAAATTTGGGGTGGGGGTCAATGGGGGTCAGGGGTCAGAGGAGGTTGGGGGTAAAATTAGGTGGGGGTCAATGGGGGTCAGGGGGTCAGGGAGGTTGGGGGTCAAATTTGGGGTGGGGGGTCAATGGGGGTCAGGGGTCAGGGGAGGTTGGGGGTCAAATTTGGGGTGGGGGTCAATGGGGGTCAGGGGGTCAGGGGAGGTTGGGGGCAAATTTGGGGTGGGGGTCAATGGGGGTCAGGGGGTCAGGGGGCGTTGGGGTCAAATTTGGGGTGGGGGTCAATGGGGGTCAGGGGGTCAGGGGAGGTTGGGGGTCAAATTTGGGGTGGGGGTCAATGGGGGTCAGGGGGTCAGGGGGTTGGGGATCAAATTTGGGGTGGGGGTCAATGGGGGTCAGGGGTCGGGGGTCAAATGTGGGTGGGGGTCAGTGGGGGTCAGGTACTGTGAGGCACCCTTGGGCTGATTGAAATGAGACCCCACTCGGGTATTAGGATAGGTGTATGGGATATTATTGGAAGGGGGAGATGGGGTGAAGGGGGGGGATTTGTCGTCAATGGGGTCTTTAAAATGACTGCCCGGGCCGAGTGTCGATCACTGTGCCGAGGCGTCCCCAAGCGCACAGTGAGGAAGATGTTAGGGTGGGGTGGGTGATTAGAAGGGGGAGGGTATGGATGCAGGGTTACTGGGCTATTCGGCGCGATTGCAGGTAGTCCAATCTCGGGTACTCTGCGTCCGATATTCGCCGAGTTATTCAAAAAGAGGGGGGGTGAGTGAGGAGGGGGGGAGATGGTAAGGAGGAAGGCCTGCGGGGCTGATTAAAATGAGACCCCACTCGGGTATATTAGGATAGGTGTATGGGATATTATTGGAAAGGGAGATGGGGTGAGGGAGGGGTATGTCGTCGATGGGGTCTTTAAAATGGCTGCCCGGGCCGAGTGTCGATCACTCGTGCCGAGGCGTCCCCAAGCGCACAGTAAGGAAAATGTTAGGGTGGGGGTGGGTGATTAGGGGGAGGGTATGGGTGCAGGATTACTGGGCTATTCGGCGCGATTGCAGGAGTCCAACTCGGGTACTCTGCGTCCGATATTCGCCGAGTTATTCCAAAAGAGGGGGGGGTGAGTGCGGGAGGGGGGGGAGATGGTAAGGGAGGTTGGGCTCGCGGAGCTGATTGAGATGAGCCCAAACTCGGTTATTCTGAATTATGTATTGTGGAAGTTAGATCTGTGGGGTATTAAGTTGTTGAAAATGGAAGAGGGGGGTGATGGGGTAGAAACGTAGGGCTGCTAAGCACCACTCCCCTGAGCCCAAACACGGGGGTTCTGGGTCCAGTGGGAGCGGAGATAGACCGGGGGGGTGTGAGGGTTTATGAGCGGGTGTCGGGGGTGTGGGTACACACAAACGTACCCCGCACTTGCTAACTTTGTTTGTAATTTAATATGGAAACCGCACGAGTTATCTTTGTTGGTTTTGTCAAGTGTAAAGTGCAATTGTAAGTTTGTGTGGTAATGTGTTATGCAAACAGCAAATACAAGTTTGTCGGGTAAAAAAGAAATAAAATTGTTAGAATTAAACTCGGGTGATAAACGCGCGGTAACGTAAACGTGTTTTCGCACGTTTAGGCTAACGCGCGCGTTATGTTGAAGCTCGCTAGTATCTAATGAACCACCGCGCGGTCACGTAGGCACGGTCGCGATGGTTCGGAGGTTAGTGAGCCTGGCACTTTGCCGGGTTCAATTTTATATTTAACAATTAACAAGAATTAGACAGATTTAAAATTAAAGTTGAAGTTAGTTAGCGAGTATACACAAGAAATTAAAATTTTTCAAAATACAAAAACACACACAGAAAAAATTTGAAAATCCTTATGAAATTAACAAAATAAATTAAATGTTGAATTGATATCACACTTTTCTGGTTAAATCTTACAATTGCAATATTATGATAAGTATTAATGTTATTATAGTTCGTATTTGTAGATCGAAAATGGTATCGTTTTTTGTCGCACCTTAATTCAGCGGTCATTCCATTCGTGAATAAGCGCACCGTAAGTTGTCGCAGGGTGTGCGCGTGGCTGGGCGCGCGCGGTGTGAAGCAGGGGGCGAGCGGGCGGGGTGCCCGCGTCGTCCAGGCGGGTCGTTGTTATGCCAAGCGTAAACTCCCCGGCAGTAAGTAATTTAATGATTGTTTTCACTTTCTCACTCAGTAAGTAAATTGATCACTGAGGTGTTTTGAATTAAGTTACTATGATGTTCACTGTATTATTGATCCCTTCGTTAAATTATATTTAAATTGATTATCGATAATTATAGTTCCACCCAGTTAACGAAGAATTATGAATTATGAGTAGTTCCTATAGTTTTCACTATTTTCTTTGTCACAGTTTAATGTCATTGACACGAATTAAGTGGAAAGATATTAAGATTAAATATGGCAAAAATAAGCTACTGGTAGTGAATTTTTATATAGATTAGTAAAGTAAACTTCCAGTGTTTGAACACTTCAAAATCACATTAATAGGTTAAGGTATTTTCTTGCCAAAATTTTATTTATTCTGGAAAGTTCCAGTACTCCTAACTCACTTAAAATCACGTTAATCGGATGAATTAGTTTCTTGCCAAAATTATATTTACTCTGATTATTTTCCACAAGTTGCACCTTCCGCATAATGCCATCCACGGATTACGTAATTTTTTCACTGAATTATTTTCTAAAACTTACATAAAATGTTCAATAACCACGCAGATACGAGGAGTAGCGACTTGGTTGATGTGTCCCTGGATGCGCAGGTCTTCGACGGAGCAGGAGGCACTCTCAGACAGGAGCTAGGTCACCCCCGTCGAGTTAGGCGCTCCCGTTGTGGCTCGGCTATTTCGAAATATTTGGGCAAGTGGTGCACAAAAAGCTTTCATACACCAAAAAGCATGTGGCACACAATTGTTTTCTTTGTTTTATATTGATGAGGAGGTTCCAGTGCTTCTAGTTGTATACTCAGATAGAGATCGAATTGAAACCCAGGGTCAGGGTGAGCCTTGTAAGTTTGGAGTACGATCTCACCTTACGCATGTTGGTGGTTATCAGCTGTTTCTGACTCTGTTGTTTGAGTTACATAGACGTTTAGTGTCACTGGATGCGCCGTGAACCAGCGCATCCAGGGGTGCTTAGAAACAGACTTCGTATTAATACGCAACAGTAGGATGGCTCACTAAACACTGGGGTGAGTTTGAACACTTGTCACTATGTTTACAGACCTGGAGCCATGAAGTCCTGGGCCTGAGGGACCGGGCTTTGGCACCAGTATAGGGGTTATCTGTTTATTAGAAAACACAAGTACAGCACCTGCATCAACGATACATCCAGTTCACAGTGGATTTTTTAAGAACATGTGTTCACTTGTGTCACAAATCTGCCGCACAAAAACACTTATAACTCCGTGGTTATTAATCACATAAATCCAGGGTTCGGCACAGGGTAAGCTGGGAGCACCCGCAACAGAATCAGCAAATCCGGAAAATATATGTAAAAGCGATGAATCGCGATTTGCAAGCACTTTAACTCGCGGGGCAAATTTTCGAGAATCACGTTTTTGTCTCCCCTGAAAACTGCAATTGTGGTCCGATTGAGATAATTTTAACACGACCGGTAGGTAGTCGCAGCGCGCAACTTTTGGTGTATCGCACGGGTTTTAGTGGTTCACCGTCCGAAGTTGTGGATTTTGATCGCGGAGCGACGCGGTTTCGCTGTTTACCCGTTCGCCCGGGGGCTGCGACTGGTTAGGTTAGGCTTAGGTTAGGCCAGGCCAGGCCAGGTTAGGCCAGGCCAGGCCAGGCCAGGCCAGGCCGGCCAGGCCAGGCCAGGCCAGGCCAGGCCAGGCCAGGCCAGGCCAGGCCAGGCCAGGCCAGGCCAGGCCGTGCCTCAGGCCAGGCCAGGCCAGGCCGGTTCAGGCCAGCCAGGCCAGGCCAGGCCAGGCCAGGCCAGGCCAGGCCAGGCCAGGCCAGGCCAGGCCAGGCCAGGCCAGGCCAGGCCAGGCCAGGCCAGGCCAGGCCAGGCCAGGCCAGGCCAGGCCAGGCCAGGCCAGGCCAGGCCAGGCCAGGTAGGTTAGGTTAGGTTAGGTTAGGTTAGGTTAGGTTAGGTTAGGTTAGGTTAGGTTAGGTTAGGTTAGGTTAGGTTAGGTTAGGTTAGGTTAGGTTAGGTTAGGTTAGGTTAGGTTAGGTTAGGTTAGGTTGGGGTGCTAGGTCAGGAAACCTCCTCGTGGTGCACCCTGGGCAACGGCGCGTCGATCAGACCGATCAGGCTGATCTGCGCGCCGGCGAATATCCTGACAACGAGTTGTTGACGGTCGTCGCCTCTTGCGGCGGCCGCCGTCTAGTTACGCCGTCGGACAGTGTCGTCGTCGACTAAGTCACTCCGTCACTTGTGGCGTTGGCGAGTAGGCCCGCTGACGATATTTTCCGCCGTCGACTAGGACAACGTCGTGGGGCCCATCTCGGGCAGCTCCCGGTTCCGTCCCGGGGGTGTCGGCGGGCTCGGTGTGCGCTCACCCCGCCCCGAGCAGGCAGTGGGGGATTTTCCCTTCATTGCCACCGTCATAGATCGTAACCCGGTATGGAGGTCTGTGGATATGTCTCGCGCTCCTGCCGGACCGAGGGTCTTGGCTTAACCGCCCGGACCGCGAGGAAGAAAACCTCTATAAAAATCACCCCGAATCTCAAGCGGCGGCGCACCGCGAGGGGATGCATGGCCGATGGGTAGTTCGGTCTCGAGTGCGACCCCGCCAGAGTACCGGCCGACACTCTGTGCGGGTTACGCTAGGCTTACCCAGGTACAGGGGGCTCTGCCTGGGCGGACCACCCTTTCCCCATACTCGTGGGAACAATTATGGAAACCCTTAAACAAAACAAAACCCCAATAATTTTATTGACGAGGTTGCTTCTCCGGTTTCGACCGGAGAGGCGGTGGTCGAAGGTGCAAGCCCAACGACGAAGATGTAGCGAAGGAGATAACGGGCGCGATGCCCATGGAGGTGGCAGCCGAATTCGCGCGGCCTTTGAGCCTGGACACGGACTCGAGCGAGTGGCTCGACCGTGAGGAGCAAACAGCTGTGGAGAAGGAAGGCGCAAACACGAACCAGCTTTTCGCAGCTCAGTTTGACCAGCGACACCGACGAACCGGCGCCGAAGACGCAGGCGATCGACGGCAGAATGAGAGGACGCCCGCCCTCAGTGGGCAAGTACGTCGGCCTCAAGAAAGCCCAGTTGGAGCGTGACAGGCTACAACGAGGAAGCGGCGCGGAAAGACGCAGAGAAGGAGCTGGAGGACCAGCTGCAATTTATCAAGTCGCCGGTCCCCCCAGAATATCAGACACCGAAGAGGACCGTCCAGTACTCAAGGAAGACCTCCGTAAGTGCACCCAGGTTGTTCGCAATGTCGTGAGGAAGTCAGGCAACCTAAAAGGCACTTCCCAGAAAGCGCTTAACTGGGTCACGGACAAGATCGTGAAGTACGTGGAACAGCCTGAGTCCGCTGTCATTGCGCGCCTCGAGGAGGAAATAAAGAAGTGGCAGGAACACAGTGCCCGTCTTGAAGCCAACATGAAGGCCATGAAGGAGGAGAATGCCACCCTAAAACGACGCCTCGAAGACCTGGAGGCGTCCGCAAACAAGTCATCGACGGAGGAGATGCTGGCGATGGTGGAAGCGAGGGTCCAAGCCAGGCTGGAGTCGGCCCTGATGGGGCCAGCCCAAGGCCCACCCTCGCCCACGAAGAAGAACCGCCACCGGGCAAGGGAAAAAGGAAAGAGAAGGGAGCAGCCCAACCCGCTCCCGCTCCCGCCCCCCTCCCTGCCCCAGTCGCTGGGCCCTCCAGGGCGCCGCCACAACCCGTCGCGGGTCCCTCCACGGCCCCGGCGACTACGACGGCATCGACGGCAAAGAAGACCCAGGACCGAAGGAGAGAGACGCCGAAACAAAAGCCCCAAAGGGCAAGAAGAACGGACCGCCTCCAGCCCAACCCGCTCCAGAGCCCCGCGTGCTGCCGCCAGCCCCGGCTAACGTGGACACGCCGTGGGTCGAGGTGGTCAGAAGAAAAGAAGAAGGGGAAGCCGGCAGCAGCGCCAACAAACAGCACGCAGCCGCCGAAACCGACGCGCCGGAAGGAGCCAAAACTGCGGCCGCCACGTTCTGCGGCCGTAGTCATCTACCTCACACCAGCAGCAATTGCGAAGGGCCTGACCTACAAGAGCGTCCTGACGGACGCCCAAAATAAGGTAGACCTCACCGGCCTTGAAATAAGCAAGATGAGGCCAAAGTTTGCGGCCACGGGCGCCCCAATGTACGAGGTGCCCGGGGCGAATTCTGAAGAGAGGGCCGACTCCCTCGCCGCAAGGCTGAGGGAGTGTTTCGCGGGTCGGAAGATATCAAAATCTCCCGGCCCACGAAGACCGTGGAACTGCGGCTAAGTGAGCTGGACTATACAGCCACCCCAGAATCGGTCGCAGCGGCCCTCTCCAGGACCGGTGAGTGCGCCGTAGAGGCGATAAAAGTTGGGCAAATTCGCCCTGATCGATCCGGCGTAGGGACAGCCTGGGTCAGGATGCCTATTAAGGCGGCGCAAAAAGGTTAGGGGGGGCGGCCCGCATACTTATTGGCTGGACCGCGGCTCGGGTGACCGTCCTCGAGTCGCGGCCGATGCGGTGCTTCCGGTGCCTGGAGTCCGGACACGTCCGGGAGCGCTGCGACTGCGCGGTGGACCGCAGCGACCTTTGCTACCGCTGCGGTCAAGCGGGCCACAAAGCCCGTGAGTGCAAGGCCCCGGCGAACTGCGCAGTCTGCGCTGCCGCCGGCAGGCCCGCCAGGCACCGGCTCGGGGGGGAAGGCTTGTTCTGCCCCTCCCGACGCAACCGGCGCCGCCCCAAGGAAGGAATGCCGCCGCGGCTGAGGTTCTGTCCCAGCCGCAGGCGGCGAGCCCACCGCAACCAGTGGTAGAGGCCGAGATGGACGTGGAGGAGATCGCCCATCAATAATGGACCTAAGCTTCCTCCAGGCGAACATCAACCACTGCGCCCGCGCCCAGGACCTGTTGTCCCAAAGCCTGGCGCAGTGGTCGGTGCAAGTGGCCGTGGTCGCCGAACCGTATTTTGTCCCGCCCGAGATAACTGGGTAGGGGACATCGACGGGTCGGTGGCCATCATCACCAGGGTGCCGCTGGCTCCCCGCCCTTCGCAAAAGTCGAGAAGGGCCAGGGATGCGTCGCGGCTCTGTTGGGGGGACTTGTGGATTGTAGGAGTTTATTTCTCCGCCAACAGACCTCTGGCCGAGTTCGAATCCTTTCTCGTTCGGCTGGGGGCCCTGGTTGAGCAGGGCCAACCTCACCCGGCGATCGTCGCCGGCGACTTCAACGCGAAAGTCCGCGGTCTGGGGTTCGCCGGCGACCGACGCTCGCGGTGAGGTCCTGGAGGAATGGGCGATTTCCGTCGGCCTGGTCGTCCTGAACAGGGGTCGGTGGACACGTGCGTGCGGCACAACGGCGGGTCTATTGTGGATTTGTCGTTTGGGAGCCCCGCCGTCGCACGTCGTGTCCAGGGCTGGAGAGTCCTCGTGGGCGTGGAGACGCTGTCGGACCACCGTTATATAAGGTTCGATGTCTCCGCGCCCCCGAGTATCCGGCCCAATAGTATTGGTGGACCGAGTGCCCCTCGACAGGACGGCCCGCGGTGGGCGTTAAGGCGCCTCGACAAAGAGGCCCTAGAGCTGGCCGCTCTGGCAATGTCGTGGCTCCCCCGAGCCGGAGGGTCCGGTTCGGGTAGAGCAGGAGGCGGAGTGGTTCGGGGAGGCAATGTCGGATGTCTGCGACGCCGCCATGCCCCGGGCGCTCCGTCGTCCTCCGCGGCGGGAGGTGTACTGGTGGTCGGCGGAGTTAGCTCAGTTGCGCGCGTCATGCGTGGCTGCGCGCCGCCGATGCGCCAGGCATCGCCGCCGCCGCATTCGCAGCAGTGAGCACGAAGACCAGGAGCGGCAGCTCTACGGCCTCTACAAAGAGGCGAAGAGAGCGCTGCGGGTGGCCATTCACAGGGCCAAGGTCGCGGCACGTAGGGAGTTGTTGGAGACTCTCGACGCGGACCCGTGGGGGCGCCCATACAAGCTAGTTATGAACAAGCTTCGTCCGGCGGCGCCCCACTGTCGGAGAGTCTCAGGCCAGAACTACTGGCCAACGTTGTCGCGGCCTTGTTCCCGGCCACCGAGGAGACCACTCCTCCACCGATGGCGCCACCGGAAGTGGCGTCATCGTCGTCGGAACTTTCGGCAAGGGATATTCCAGAGGTTTCGCCCGCGGAAATGCGGGCGGCAGTGTTTCGACTGCGGGGCAAAAACACCGCCCCGGGTCTCGACGGCATCCCCGGGAAAGCCTGGGTGTTAGCCCTCGAGTACTTGGGGCCGCGGCTCCGCAGTCTATTCTCCGCCTGTATGGTGCAGGGCGTCTTCCCGGCGCGTTGGAAAGTCGGGAAGCTCGTCCTGCTTAAGAAAGAGGGGAGACCCGCAGAGTCGCCGTCGGCCTACCGGCCCATCGTGCTGCTCGACGAGGTCGCCAAACTTTTGAGCGTATTTTACACGCGCGCCTCGTCGAGCATCTCGAGAGGGTCGGTCCAAATTTGGCCGACAAACAGTTTGGCTTTTAGGAGTGGACGCTCAACTGTCCACGCGATTCTGCGGGTCAAGTCGCAGGCGGAGGCAGCAGTGGCCAGGGGAAAGGTCGTCATCGCGGTTTCACTCGACATCTCCAAAACGCTTTCAATTCGCTCCCTGGCCATGCATCAACGAAGCACTGCGGTACCACGTGGTGCCGCCCTATCTCAGGCGTCTGGTGCACGCGTACCTTTCTGACAGGTACGTGGTGTATCCGGGCGCCGACGGGTAAGCACCGAAGAGCGATGTCGTGCGGTGTTCCACAGGGGTCGGTTCTAGGCCCCTCTTGTGGAACATCGGGTACGACTGGGTGCTCCGTGGTGCCAATCTCTGGGGCGTCGACGTGACGTGTTATGCGGATGACACGTTGGTCACGGCGACGTCTAAGACCTTCCAGGGCGCCGCGATCCTGGCGGCGGTGGGCACCGGTCATGTAGTGAGCCGCATTCGGCGTTTAGGTTTAAAGGTGGCCCTCGAGAAGACCGAGGCCATCTGCTTTCACGGGCCTCGGAGGGGCCACCGGCCGGTGCCCACATCGTAGTGGAGGGGGTGCGGATTCCCATCGGCAATACCATGAAGTATTTAGGATTGATATTGGATAGCCGATGGGAGTTCAGCGCCCATTTTAAAACGTTAAGGACAAAGTTGACCAGGGCGGCGGGCGCTCTTTCCAAGCCTGCTGCCCAACCTGGAAGGTCCAAATATCCCTTGTCGAAGGTTATACCACGGGGTCGTGCGGTCCATAGCACTATACGGCAGCCCGGTCTGGGCTGACGCCCTGGGGGAGCGTTCTGCCGCTCTCCTGCGGGGCCCGCAGCGGGTCATTGCGCAGCGGGCCATACGGGCGTATCGCACGGTCTCGTTCGAGGCGGCTAGTCTTTTGGCCGGATTCCTGCCCTGGGATCTGGACGCCAAGGCTCTCTCCGATACATTCCATTGGAGGGAGGAGGCGTTCAGGAATGGGCAGCGTCCGGCCCTGAAGGAGGTGGAGGCCAAATGGGCCTCCCTACGGCGAGCCGCCGTGGAGGAGTGGCGTCTCAGGCTGGAGGCCCCGTCAGCGGGGCTTCGGGCCGTCGCGGCAGTGCGTCCTGTCTTCGCACAGTGGCTGGACAGGCGCCACGGCGCGGCAACATTTAGATTGACACAGGTGCTCACCGGGCATGGGTGCTTCGGGGAGTACCTGTGTCAGATAGCACGGACGGAAATAAGCGCCGTGTGTCACCATTGTGACAACTGCCTGCGGGATACGGCCCAACATACGTTGGAGTCTTGCCCAGCCTGGGACGATGAGCGCAGCGCTCTCGTATCAGTCGTCGGAGGAGACCTCTCGCTGCCGGCTGTGGTCGCGTCCATGGTCGACAGTCGGGAGGCCTGGCGTGCGGTGGCCCACTTCTGTGAGGTGGTTCTCTCGCAGAAGGAGAGTGCCGAGAGGGATCGGGAACGGGCCGATCCCTCCCGCCGTCAGAGGAGACGTAGGAGGCGCCGGGTGGACGACTGACCGGCGTCTCCCGCCCTGTGGAATGGGGGCGTTTGGAGAATACCACCACGGTAAACCCCTGCCTGTCGTAAAAGGCGACTAATAGGGGCCACGAAGGGGTCGTCGGCGGGCAGCAGGGGCTGTCCGTCCGAGTGCGCGCGCACTTTGCAGTGCGTGTAGTGCGTTCATCGCACACTCTCGGTTGACCCCCGGGATGGGCGGCAGTGTGGTGTTGACCTCACGCTGCCGCTGACGCTGAGAGCGTCCTTCGGTGCGCGGGGGCTTAGGAGCCCCCCCCATTTAGGAGACGGGCCGCAAGGCGGCACCGCGCAGGGGCGGCCGCGGACGAAACTCGGACCTGATGTCACGAGGTAGCACGCAGTCGTCCCTATGCGCCGAAGAGGGTCAACGCGGAGTTTTAGTTGGTAGGTCGTTGCGTAGGGACTAGTTTGTTAGGGTTAGGGACTCGGCCCGACCGCCGCCCGTGGGTTCCGGGCCGCTCAATTGTCGGGTCGTAAGGCAACGGCTACCCCAACATAACCGCTCAGTCGCCCCCCGCGAAGGCTGGGCGGTAGTAATAAGGTACTTTCTCCGCGAAACAAAAAAAAAAAAAAAAAAAAAAAAAAAAAAAAAAAAAAAAAAAAAAAAAAAGGTTAGGTTAGGTTAGGTTAGGTTAGGTTAGGTTAGGTTAGGTTAGGTTAGGTTAGGTTAGGTTAGGTTAGGTTAGGTTAGGTTAGGTTAGGTTAGGTTAGGTTAGGTTAGGTTAGGTTAGGTTAGGTTAGGTTAGGTTAGGTTAGGTTAGGTTAGGTTAGGTTAGGTTAGGTTAGGTTAGGTTAGGTTAGGTTGGGTTAGGTTAGGTTAGGTTAGGTTAGGTTAGGTTGGGTCAGGAAACCTCCCGTGGTGCACCCTGGGCAACGGCGCGTCGATCAGACCGATCAGGCTGATCTGCGCGCCGGCGAATATCCTGACAACGAGGTGGTTGGCGGTCGTCGCCTCTTGTGGCGGCCGTCGTGTCGTAGTGTCGAGATTGGCCCATCTTGGGCGGCTCCCGGTTCTGCCCCGGGGGTGTCGACGGGCTCGGTGTGCGCTCACCCGCCCCGAGCAGGCAGTGGGGGACTCTCCCTCCCATTGTCGCCGTCGTAGATCGTAATCCGGTATGGAGGTCTGTGGATATGTCTCGCGCTCCTGCTGGACCGAGGGTCTTGGCTTAACCGCCCGGACCGCGAGGAAGAAAACCTCTATAAAAATCACCCCGAATCCCAAGCGGCGGCGCACCGCGGGGATGCATGGCCGATGGGTAGTTCGGTCTCGAGTGCGACCCCCGCCAGAGTACCGGCCGACACTCTGTGCGGGTTACGCTAGGCTTACCCAGGTACAGGGGCACTGCCTGGGCGGACCACCCTTTCCCCATACTCGTGGGAACAGTAATGGAATTTTTAAATCTTAAACAACCCAAAATCACATTGACGAGATTGCCTACTCCAGTTCCGGCTGGAGAGGCGGAGGTCGGCAGGTGCAAGCCAATGACGTAGACGAGGTGCAGGAGAGTGCGGCTGAAAGGCCCATGGAGGTAGCGGCCGAGTTCACAAGGCCTTTGACAGCTTCGGAATCGACTCCGAATCAAGTGAGAGTATGTCGTCGGTCCGTAGCAAGAAATTCTGGAGACGGCACTCTCGCTCCAAGGAGAGCGAAATATGCTTGACGAGCGAGACTGACGAACCGGCTCCGAAAGCGGTCACGACTGATGGCAGAGGACGAGGGCGTCCGCCATCTACCGAGCATTATGCGGGCCTTAAAAGGCCCAAAAGAGCTCGACGCTCGAAGGCGGGAGCAATCCCGTCAAAGAATGGAGAAAAGAACTCGAGGATCAACTTCGAAAACAAAAACGGCCGGTGACCTCGAAACGCATGGACATCGAGGAACCCAGAGTCATCTCGAAGGAAGACCTTCTACACTGCGGTCATATGGTCCGTCACATAGTCCGTAAAGTCGGGGGAACCTAAAAGGGACCTCGCAGAAAGCACTCAATCATGTGACGGACACAATAAAACAATACGTCGAGCAGCCGGAATCCGAGTTGATGGCACGCTTAGAAAAGGAGGCACGCGAGTGGAAAGAGCGCGGAGCCCAACTTGCGGAATCCGTGAAAAAGTTGCAGGAGGAAAACAGCTCCCTACGGAGGCGCCTAGAAGAACTAGAGGCGTCTGCCAGTAAGCCTTCTACGGAAGAAGTGCTGGCAATGATTGAGGCAAGGGTGCAGGCCAGGATGGAGTCTATCCAGATGGGCCCGGCACAGCGCCCCCCATTGGCACACGAACGAAGGACTACCGGGGATACGCAACTCCCGGTAGCGGATGGTATCGTTGGGGGAGCGCAAAGTAAGCAGCCAAAGGGCAAAGGTATTGGGAAAAAGTCGGCCAAGCCTGCACCTGCTCCCGCCCCGGCTCCCACTATCCCCGTTCCTGTTGCTGGGCCCTCCAGCGCCCCGCCGCAAGTCATAGCGGGTCCCTCCTCGGCGACGGCGGCTGTGACGCCCACGACGGCACCAACAGCCAGAAAAACCGCGAGAAGAACGGTGCACCTGAAAGAGGAAGGCGCCAGGCCCCAAAACAAGAAAGGGATGAAAGATAGGACAGGGGTGCAACCAGCGCCGGAGCCCCGTCCGCTGCCGCCGGCCCCTGCGTCCATGGATACGCCGTGGGTAGTGGTGGCCAAGAAGTCAAAGAAAGGGAAGCCCGCTACAGCGCAAGCGGTTAATGCACAGCCGCCGCAGCCGACGCGCAGGGCGGAGCCCAATTGCGGCCGCCACGCTCCGCGGCGGTTATCATTTCCCCTAACGCCGTCGGCGGTGGCCAAGGGCTGTCGTACAAACAAGTACTGACGGACGCCCAGGCGAGAGTTGACCTCACCGGCCTTGATATCAGCAGGTTGAGGCCAAAGTTTGCGGCCACGGGCGCCCCAATGTACGAGGTGCCCGGGGCCAACTCCGAAGAGAGGCCGACTCCCTTGCCGCAAGGCTGAGGGAGTGCCTCGGGTCGGAGGATGTGAAAGTATCCCGACCCACAAAGACTGTAGAACTGCGGCTGACGGAGCTGGACTACACGGCCACTCCGGAGTCAGTCGCAGCGGCCCTCTCAAAGGCCGGTGAGTGCTCCTCGGAGCTAATTAAAGTAGGGCAGATTCGCCCCGATCGGTCAGGTGTAGGGACCGCCTGGGTGAAAATGCCCATAAAGGCGGCCCAAAGGTCAAGGGGCGGGCCGCATCTTAATAGGCTGGACCGCGGCTAAGGTGACCGTCCTAGAGTCGCGGCCAATGCGGTGTTTCCGGTGCCTGGAGTCCGGGCACGTCCGGGAGCGCTGCGACTGCGCAGTGGACCGCAGCGACCTTTGCTACCGCTGCGGTCAGGCGGGCCACAAGATCCGAGAATGTAAGGCCCCGCCGAACTGCGCAGTCTGCGCGGCCGCTGGCAGGCCCGCCGGGCACCGCTTAGGGAAGGCATGCGCTGCCCCTCCCGTCGCAACCGGCGCCGCCCCCAAGAAGGAATGCGCCTGCGGCTGAGGTTCTGTCCCAGCCGCAGGCGGCAGGCCCCACAGCAAGTGTGGCCGAGATGGACGTGGAGGAGATCGCCCATCAATAATGGACCTAAGTTTCCTCCAGGCGAACATCAACCACTGCGCCCGCGCCCAGGACCTGTTGTCCCAAAGCCTGGCGCAGTGGTCGGTGCAAGTGGCCGTGGTCGCCGAACCGTATTTTGTCCCGCCCGAGATAACTGGGTAGGGGACATCGACGGGTCGGTGGCCATCATCACCAGGGTGCCGCTGGCCCCCGCCCTTCGCAAAAGTCGAGAAGGGCCAGGATGCGTCGCGGCTCTGTTGGGGAATTGTGGATAGTTGGAGTTTATTTCTCCCCAACAGACCCTGGCCGAGTTCGAATCTTTCCTCGTTCGGCTGGGGGCCTGGTTGAGCAGGGCCAACCTCACCCGACGATCGTCGCCGGTGACTTCAACGCGAAATCCGCGGTCTGGGGTTCGCCGGCGACCGACGCTCGCGGTGAGGTCCTGGAGGAATGGGCGATCTCCGTCGGCCTGGCCGTTCTGAACAGGGGTCGGTGGACGTGCGTGCGGCACAACGGCGGGTCATTGTTGATTTGTCGTTTGGGTGCCCCGTCGTCGCACGTCGTGTCCGTGGCTGGAGGGTCGTGGGCGTGGAGACGCTATCGGATCATCGATATATAAGGTTCGATGTCTCCGCGCCCCGAGTATCCGGCCAGTGGTGGACCGAGTGCCCCTGGTCAGGACGGCCCGCGGTGGTGCGCATTAAGGCGCCTCGACAAGGAGGCCTAGAGCTGGCCGCTCTGGCAGTCTCGTGGCTCCCCGAGCCGGAGGGTCCGGTGAGGGTCGAGCAGGAGGCGGAGTGGTTCGGGGTGGCAATGTCGGACGTTTGCGACGCCGCCATGCCCCAGGCGCTCCGTCG
>NW_023593925.1:0-18370 GCF_014839805.1 Manduca sexta
CAACAGAATTACAACAGCTTAACAACTCAAACACAAGAAGGCTGACAACAAATAAACTGCATTTCAAACATGGCCGCCCGTAAAACCCCATTAATTGAACGCAAATGCGATGCCCGCTTGGGCTTCGGCCAATTTAATGTATTGCTTGGCACGACTACGCTTTGTAATCCGTTCAATAGATATTATGTTTGCTGTGAATATTTGATACTTGTATGCAGCGTCATCTGGCGTATCTCACATTAACAAATTAAATAATAAACTAGCTAATTAAACTGATGTTATGTGGATAAAATACTTAGAAATTGAAGATCATATAATGAGATCAGATTAACAAGTTCATATTTTGTATGCGTTTGCAAACCATACTGATGGGGTTCTTAAGTTCAGTGCACCCGAAGACGAGTGAAAAGTAGCTCCTCATTTCTAAATGCTTTGCCAACTAAAAAAAGTTATTACATATAAAAGAATCGGACTGCAGATCGAAATTCACTAATTGAAATCAGGATTTGGATGAAATTTGCCACACGGGTAGATTATATCCTACATTCACATTTAGGCTACTTTTATCTCGATAATTCGCTTTCACGGGAAATAATGTTATTATTAAATCCTACATTGTAAATTGATAACGCTGGCAGCGTAAAGTGTTTAGAGACTTGTGGCGCGTTAGGCTTTTCACACAGGCGAAGCCGCAGCAAGAACCTAGCCATGAATACTTAATAATTACACAAATCATATAGAAATGTCCTTACCGGCCTACACACAAAAAATTTGAATCTGCAGTTGTAATATAAGGAAGACAGTAGACACTATAGCCTGTATTGAGGAATTAATAGTCTTGCCAAATCATGTAGTTTCTGATTAAATCTGTCCTCCCTGTAAACCTCAGAGGCGATAACTTCGGTCCAATTTGCCGTACCTTAGAGACCTCTTTAACACGCACACCCACGCTTATACATCTTACATAGATATTCCGTAAGGATAGCAACGTGACTATTGAATATGGTTTCATTATATCGAAATTACATACAACTTTTTATGCCATTTTAGTACATAGATACCTCATAATTATATTTTTGTTTATAATAAAAAATACTCAACAATCATGGAACGATCTTCACTAAAAATCGATAAAAGCCTATTGCCATTTAGTTTTACTTCTGAATATAATATAATAATATCAGCCCCGTATTATATACTATCCCACTGTTGAGCACACGGCTCCTCTACCACTGAGAGGAATTAGGCCATAGTCCACCACGCTGGCCTAGTGGGGATTAGTAAATTCACACACCGAAATTCCTATAGAGAACTTAGCAGATATGAAGGTTACTTCACGATTTTTTCCTTCAACGTTAAAGCAAGCGATAACTCACAAAGAATACACACTTAATTTTTTATAAAAAGTAAAAGACAGTCCGTTCCACAACCAACTAGGCTATCGCCGCTTTTTCATACTTCTCAATGATACGATACAAAAATGGCGTAAAATATCTAAGCTGAAACTAGCATCGATATCTTTCGATTATATAGGATACGCTGCATGCAATAACCTGCTCGCAATAAAACTGCATATAGAGTGATAAAACAATATTTATATAGATACTTTAAAAGACTATACACAGAACAATGCAGCTGGGAATATTTGTGTTTGCTGTATAAGAGTTTAATGCTCTCTTTGTTCATGCAATGGTCGGATAACGATATGCGTATTTTCAATACAAATACGTAAAATATGTTTTACCGCATACAATTTGTGATACAGTTATATAACATATAACTTCCGATGTTATTTGAAATAATAAAATTATTTAATCGTGTTTTCTACTAGATAAAATGCTATCAATATATTATTTGCAAACCACTCTTAATCTTTAATAAGTAGGAAATTAAATAGCGTCTCAATTTATATTTTTGCGCGAATATAATTTAGGAGAAATCTCTACGGGATACACTCAAGAATATCTCCAAATATGTACCTAATTTACGACTAACAGCAATGGTATACAGAACTGCCCCCTAAAGAGAAGGCAATAAATTTTATGTCAGCTTTATAAGCAACATTCTTACATTATTCTTCCAATTTCCGTCCATAAAACATGACCAGCTGACTTACTCAATATTATGCGGATAAGTTGATAATTTAGTAGAACTAGGTTTTTTTTCTGCTTAAGAACTGTTGAAGAGACTATCTCACCGTCACACTTGACACTGCAACCCTTGTAAGGCATAACAGTGGCGCGCATATGACACCGAGGTGTGAGCCTCTGAGGGAGCAAGCCATTTCCCTTACAACACTAATATGTCGCACTCTTAATAAAATAATGGCCTACTTCAAAATTGTTAATTTGTGGCAGTCGTCGGAAACCTAATGTTTGTATGCTACCTTTTTTTGAAATTGCTGTAAAATTGAGCTTATTAAAGATAGGTAAAAATGAAACTTATAGCATGAGAAAAAAAGCGAAAAAAAACTAAACGGTCGCAAAACGGAAATTGTTTGGTTGACGATTCCTACAAATTGGAACGGGTCATTATTTTATTAAAAGTGCGATGAATTAACTGTAGTTACGTGTTTATTGATCACAGATTTCCTAACTTGTCATTGAATTCGAGCATAGTCACAGCCATTACCAAAAACACGATAAAACATGTTACGAATTGTTTTAAAATGCGCCAATTTAAAACAATTAGTAACTGGTTTGTTTTATGGAAACTTATTAAGTTATAGAGCAACGTTTGTTCGAAATTTGATTGATATATTCCACCGAAGTCATACCTAACATGATTTTGTCCCCGAAACTAAACGTGAAGTGACAACTCTCTAAATTGAAAACTTGATTTCCAAGGGCCCCTCACCTGCCCCACTCTGTCCTCATTCTTACCTTTAAAGACGTCCATGCATAATATTTTGTTTTTTTTTTTAATATTTATTATCAGTCAACCCCTATTTAACTGCTTAACTAGCCTCGACAAATATTTAATAACAAATACTAATAATATTCACAAAACAAAGGTACGAAGAACAAAAGACAAAGATGTTCTATTCTATCGTCAGTTCAACAATGCATCGCACAACGAAACGTTGCAACAAACAAAATGCAGTGCACAAAAACAATCCCGCCGTTAGTTTTATTATCAACATGTTAATTGGACCCGAAGGCAGTTCGTTGGTGCCGGTCCAAATGGCAATTCTATGGCGTTATTCTGAGACTGTGTTTGCTATTATAATAAAATGTTTTACTTGGAAAACATTTGTTAGTATACTCTAGTTTTTATAGCGCATACTACGATGTAATTGAAGAAGCACGTCACATTGATAATTGTAAAATGCTACGGCATTGTTTTTATTATTATATGTCGTGTATCCTTCGTTGGAGGTCCTTAAATAAATAAATAAGGTTAGGGGGCCCTATTCCGTCTACGGGGCTATATCTGTATTTTTGCAATCACTGGCCTTTTAATCGATAAACAGGGGATTTTTTTACTCTCTTACCTATACGGCTATCGAAGCTGGCCTTCGAATAGAAAAGACAGATGCCCCTATCGTCCGTCCATCTCGTGGGGGGCCTGCAAACTCTGCGTCATCCGGTTCGTGGTCGCCACTCCAAAACTTTTCCGCCTAAGTATTAATTAATTTATACAATGTTTTAATAAGTTTCCCAGTATTAATCATGTTCTATTATTTAACTATTTTTTGTATAAAAAAAAGGAAAAAAAAATTACCAACACACAAATTAAACCTAACTTATCACAAATTGTACTACGAAAAAAGTTTATAAAAACCAAATTAAAAGCATACACACTCAACACATTTATACGCTAAATTGTTTAAGCTTGGGGTTAAAAAACCAACTTGCTACATTAATACAAGCAACATACTAAAAATATACTCTCAGCTCACAAAAAGAGATTTTAATTTTTAGGTAGCTACTAAGCATTTCTATATGAACACAAACTTCACGGTCACAAGAGTCCACTAAAACTAATTAACTAAAAAAACTAAAAACATCTTATACCCAACTTGTTCTTAATTTAAAAATAGCTACAGACCTATATCTATGTAAATAGATAGGCACTTTGTAACATTTGAAAATGGAATTTTACATAAAATTTGATATTAAATTTTCCACACGTGCAGTGAAATCTTGCAGACTGCGGTTCAGAATATACTCTTTGTAACCGGGTCAGCCCAGTGGAAAAGCTCCGAGCGGTATTAAATGCCTTAATTTTACATAACGTATACTGCGCATTCAATATCATAAAGTATCTGAAAAACATCCTATAAATATTCACAGAAACAACGTTTGGAAATTGTATCGTACTTTTTAAAATACATAAACTCGTATGAATTATTATCCTGCATACATAAAATCTGTACGGTATTGTTTTTTCAGACTGGAATATCAAATCTATGAACATGATTACAATACATTTTACAAACACAATTTATTCTTTTCGATTTACATTTCTATATCTATTTTTGCGTTATTTCCATCTTCTTAATTGGCGTCTTACTCATGAATGAATTAAATTCTGTCTCAACATCCAACATAAACCCGACTTCTACATCATAAAGCCAAGATTTTTCTAGAAACTTTAAAAATACAGAGCAAGTTTCCGTAGAACGTAACGAGGTTAGAAAATGCGACTTTTTGCCTCATAATAAGTTGGAGGGTATCGCTGGAACATCCCAACTTACGACCATTACAACTTGCCCGGCGCACTTCCTTATTCTGCTGAATCTTACCGAGTACTTACAATCTTTATTCTATCGAAAATCAGAAGTCTCTAATATTGCAAATTTAGCGTGTTATAATCGACTGCATTTTTTAAATATGAATTAATTGTTGAATCCAATCCAGTTCAAAATTGGTGAACTCCTTGAATTAGTTGTGTGCCACAAAGGTCTATCCATCTTAAAATATGGACTTAACATTCGATTCAATATAATTCAAAATTGGTACTTGTATTTACCTAGTTTATAAAACCAATTCCTTTAATGAATTATCTACCACAAGGCACTGCAGTGAAACTATAGGTTCTACCAATAAGTTATGTTTTCATAACATTGCACAGGATTTATCACCCTGACTGACATGAAAATTCATCCGTAACGACAATTCTCGTGGTACTTAGTAAATATATGGACTGCAATAACCTTTGAACTAGAGACCCTCACTTCTAATACCCTGCTACTTAACCTTGAAGAAATAGTTCAAGCAGTTATATCTGAGACACTGGTCTTCTAATACATACAAAATATACTTGTCTAATATCCTCCAAAATTGACTTAAAATACCAAGAACAAACGCTTTGAAAATATTGACTCAAACATTGATACATTTCATACTTTAAACACACTATAACTTAAAAATATAGATGTGGATAAGCCCCTGGGCGGAATGGACGGCATTTTGGAGTATTGGAAACCGATAAACTATATAATATTTAACCATTATCAAAACTATTTTGCAAAGCTTCAATGATGTTCTCTTTAGAAAATAATATTATATATAGATATTATTATGTTGTAGAGGAATCGATAAAATAAATAACATTTAAGATCAAACCTCAATATGATACGGTCATGATATTTTTAAACCTGAAAACAGTGATGCAATCAATTTCAGTCCTAAATATTCATGTTTTAGGGTTGGTTTTATTTACGAATCCTCTCTAGTATGTTGTTTAGCTTCTACCAACATAGAAAGCGATATACCGTCAAGTGACTCATTTGTTGGTTTTCTTAGCTTATACTAAATACAAGTAAATACAGACCAATTTGAATAAGGCTTCCTCCACCGAAGTAGCAGTCGCTGGTCTCATACGCTACAATAATTATACAATATAGATACAGCATTGTTCTTCCGGAATATTTTTATTTATTAAAGATTTGTCCATGCTAAGGTCTACACAACTTACTTTATAAAACACTGGGTATAGCTACCAACCCCGCCACAGGAGACTGCATTTCTTATAATAAAAATATCCTATTACATATCTTCCCGATATAGTAAATACAAATTAATCCTGCTTAATTTAGCTTAAAACGCAAAATTAGTCTAGCTGTTTGCCAAATGTCATACAAAGTGGTATTTGCATTTACTTCGAACAACCAACCAAACATATCAATTTCATAGACGCAGTAACTTAAAAATAATGATACACAAAAAAAATTATTAATACAACAGAGGTAATCCCTAAACAGGTAAAACGTTACTTAATTTCCGAATGATTTTGTTCCATCACGTTTATTCCGGTAACACATATTTTACCGGAAAATCTTACAAATACCGAAGCTATTAGGGACACGCATCCCAACATTCATGGTTATCCCAAATGAGATGTGTCATCGAATATATTTCACGGTTTTCTGCCTCAACGCTCATTCTTGTACTATGCCTCTTCGTATTAATCTTATATTTTTGTCAGTTCGACAGCTAATTTCCTTCACTTGACTTTTGTTTCAAAAAGTTTTCCGGTTTTCGTATCTTAATTAAGGACCTCGACTGTTCTTTAAGTACACTAATATATTCAAAAAGGTTTTGTTTGGAAAATTAATCATTTTACATTACTTATTAGTATTATCTTCATTCAGATTTGTTTTTCTTAAATTTCTTATCTGATTTAACAAGAACAACAATAAAATGCTTATGATGAACTCATCCCCACAAATAGAATTTCATGCGATTTCTCCAAAAAATTCTCCCATTTTCCACACCACACCACACGTACTTAGCGCACATGTCACTCAAAACTCAAAATACTCATACTCAAACTACATAATATTATAATGCCGAAAGAAACAAAAAAATATATATAACATAAAAAACTTCAAATTGAGTAACCTTCTGCTGTTGAAGGCAGTTAAAAACAAAAACCCGAATCCAATTTTAAAACTCAACATCACAAAATTCCATACACGTCTTTTTATCTGCACAAATCCAAAGTTTTAGGCAATCAGAGTTGCAGCAGCTGCCTCCCAGCTATGAAAATTGTTTGCCAACTAGATCTTCACATAAGTCTGTTTCGCTTGAACACACTTTAAATTAAATTGGAAAGCAAATAAACGGATTCGGTAGTCGAATAGAAACGCGTTGACTTAAATTTATATTTGTTTCCTATTAGGTTTAATGTTATATGTGAATATTGAAAGATATTTTATACTTATTTATATTTTTTTTTGTGAATTATAGCTTGCTTTAACGTTGAAGGAAAACATCGTGAGGAAACCCGCATACCTGAGAAATTCTCTATAGGAATTTTTGAGGGGTGAGTGAAAATCTACAAAACTGCTCCAGGCTAACGTGGTGGACTAAGACCTTAATCCCTCTCAGTCGTAGAGGATAAAATACATTTTGGAACGCGCTAAAGCGTAGGAGGTGGTGGCGGCGTAGGCGTTTACAAACCGCTGAAAAATATTTATTTTGTATCAAAATTTTTCTAGTTATCAAATATTTTAAATGAAATTTCATATACCTATAATGTAATGCATACATTCCCAACAAAATGGTCAGAGATGTATCCCCAAGACACAGTTTATTCTCATCCATACATACATAACATCACGCATTTATCCCCGAAGGGGTATGCAGAGTAAGTATTTTCCGTCCCATGATGTGATAGGGGGCGAGCCTATCGCCATATCGGGCACAAATTCCAGACTCCGGGCTGATACTGAGCAGAAAAAACCCAAATATCACTTTGCCCGACCCGGGATTCGAAATTCTCATCCGTTATGTATTTTACGAGCCTATTATCTTATCTCATACATACAATGTCCAAACCAAATTAAATGATTTCTATTTAATTTTGTTTTTCTCTAAAGCTCCTTTCGTCCCACCAAACCAATAATGGTTACAAGGCACATCGTAATAACACCTGTCATATATTTTATAAATCCTTTAGAATTTAAGTAGAGGAGAAAGAGTTTACCGTGATTTTAACTAACTTCAGAATATTAACGCCTTATTTATATGTGATGACACATGTTCAGTTAAAACATACCTTATTGTATTTCTTCTTAGGGTTATTTTTCCACATTTTCTACCTTTTTTCTATCACCGACAACCTGAAAAAAGATAACTATAGTATAGAAGTAAATCAAAGCTCCGTTATACCGCGATATTGCAGTATAAATCATAGGGTCCCTAACAAATATTCAGTTAATTAGTCTCCATATCACTATATCACATATAACTGCTTATATCTAGCAACATGCAGGCTGAATTTAATTGAGAATTTATGACGTCATTAAATTGATGCAGAAATAGTGCAGTGGTAAACATCAAGGAGCGTTTGCAAAACAAATTAATATATTTTTACTTTTGTAGAATCGTAGATTATATATTTTTGTGCCATGACGAAAAATCATCTTCAACTTATGACATCTATACTTCTATACTATTATATAAAGCTGAAGAGTTTGTTTGTTTGTTTGTTTGTTTGTTTGTTTGTTTGAACGCGCTAATCTCAGGAACTACCGGTCCAAACCGAAAAATTCTTTTTGCGTTGGATAGCCCTTTGTTCGTGGAGTGCTATAGGCTATATATCATCACGCTATACCCAATAGGAGCGGAGCAGTAATGGCTAATCTCAGGAATTACCGGTCCAAACTGAAAAATTCTTTTTGCGTTGGATAGCCCTTTGTTCGTGGAGTGCTATAGGCTATATATCATCACGCTATACCCAATAGGAGCGGAGCAGTAATGGCTTATCTCAGGAACTACCGGTCCAAACTGAAAAATTCTTTTTGTGTTGGATAGCCCTTTGTTCGTGAAGTGCTATAGGCTATATATCATCACGCTATGACCAATAGGAGCGGAGCAGTAATGAAACATGTTGCAAAAACGGGGAAAATTATTAGTTTTGAGAGCTTCCGTTGCGTGCGCTGCGTAAACGGTTAAAGTTATGCAACAATGATGTATGACGGGATTGATCCTCTTAAAAAGTTCTAAAAATATATTATAAAACAAAGCCCCCCGCTGTATCTATCTGCCTGAACGTGTTAAACTCAAAAACTACCCAACGTATTAAGATGAAATTTGGTATGGAGACAATGTTAGACCCTGGGAAGAACATAGGCTCCCGGGAAACGACTACTTTTATAACGGAAAACTTTAGCCTGAAAAACTTTATAACGCGGGCGGAGCCGCGGGCAAAAGCTAGTTATTTAATAAAACTAATCAAGTTATTCGAAAATACGAATACTGTATGATAGAAAGAGAAAATCATTAATTATTAATTATCTACTTAGAAATATCACAGATTAAAGAATAAGGCATTTATAAAAATTCAGTGCTATGATGAATCTTCAGATCAATAATATATATTATCTTTATTTAATTAGTTCTGTTAGCAGATTAACTGTTAACCTTCTAAATGCATTACAAGTTTGATCCTTCTAGACTAATAATTTACTCACAGGTTTTACCATGACCAAATTCTTATTTAAACACCAATCTAATTGCCATCATTTCCACGTAATGCTGAAAATATCTATTTGTCTAAACAGAGTCATCTTGGAGCATCTGACAATACGTCATTAATTGAAACAGCGCATTAGCTCACACGGCAATTATAACCATAGTAATAAGGGCGTAATAAGGAACGAGCGTAATGCCACCGTTTATATTCTGCTAACGGTACTTACGCTATAAATCAGTGCGATAATAATTATACCGCGACCATTTGTAGCCATAAGGGCCGACAAACAGAGTTGTCCGATAATAGCCGATGGAAATTCTGTTTATCACATCGATACAAAAGGCTAATTGATGTGTTAACGAATTATGAAATATCATTTGTAGGTAGTTTTGCAAACGTTCAGTTTACTATTGCGTTGTTAATTTCTAAATTGGCTTGAATCAATCATCGATTGGGATTATAGGAGAAAAATACATATTATATTCTAAAAGAATATAATATTTATTAGAATATTTTAGAATATAATATGTACCTTATTATACATTAGTAATATGTTTAAAACGTATTAGTTCTAAAGCATTCTTACTTCTTTCTATACAAATCAATTAACAGACAAAATAACATAATTTCTAAACTTCAAAATACTCAAACTGTTCTCTCGATTTTCCGAATACCATAAACGGCAGGGCTTAGGCATCGGAGCGTGCTCGAGCCGTGATCTCCAACCCTTTTCCGAGAGATTACGCGTATCATGAGCCAACGGGTATACGGTCCCTAACATTTATTGGAATACTCATGTAAATAACATTGTGACCGGGAATACGTTTCATGCGCGACAGATTATTATGTAGGATTCAAATTCAAGGTATATGGCTATGTGTTAACTATTTAGCAATATAATAGAAGGTATGAGACAGGCTATGTGCTCCTAGTAGCGCTGACAAGTAAACGATCGATTACATCGAAATTAACTGACAAAATTTATATCGAATTAAATGTTAATTTCGCATCGATGAAACTTCTTTTTAACGTGCACGGTAAAGTGAACCTTCTACACCTGATGGAAAGTGGATTTGGTCAAAATGTCGTCTGACGAAATGATTACCCCTCGGTAGTCAACACAATTATGCTGGCCTGTTCGAACTGGATATACACAGGCTGATCCCGGCACGCGACACACATACGTGAGCCACTATGGCGGGTTTGAATACCTTGTGTCAGGAGCTCGCTATCCGGGCGGATATAAAATATATCCTACCACCATCAAAAAGTATCGATAAATACGAAAAAACTGCCCCTGCATACGCTTATAGTACGAATCACTATATAGAGTAATTTTTTCAAATCTTATCAATTTTACTGCCCCTGCATAAGCATAGATTATGTATCACTAAATAAAGTAATCTTTCAAATCATATCATCTTTAAGGTGTTCTAGACTTTGCTCAATACCTATATTTCAGACGGATCAAACAAGTTCAATAACAAGCAAACAAGACCGATCCACCCGCGACATTACCAAAGTTCAATCAAATGTTACCAAACTTCAACAACTACACAACTTGATATGAAACTTTGTACTTCGTAACAGAATAAACAGTTTCAAACGTCTGAAATATATTGCTGGTTGTTTGCTCCATATATATAGAATTTAATAACAATTACACACCAAAAATTATTTTACATTTCAACAATATGTATTTTGTTTCTTCTCATAATATCAGGTCATCTACTTGATTATCGACTTAGCTACAAAAGAACAAATAAAAATAATAATGTTAACGCTTTGAAATTAATTTTAATAATTCATTTGCATCAATTAGTTTATTTATTGTATTTTCTCACCTAATGCCATCGACACTCTCTACCAAACAACTCGAGATGGTGATCCACAGATTACAAATAAGAAAGCAGAAACATAATCTAATATTTCGTGGATGCTATTCTAAATTTAAAATATCCAATGTTGTGCATAGTACTCATAGATTGTAAATTTACAACGCTGTACAATTTCATAGGCAGTGTGCACACGCTGAATTAAAATACAAATAGAAAAGCACACGGTGGACTCGAGGGACCCTCCCCGTGTTATTGCCGCGCACCCTTTTTATCTAAAAACATGCGAACATCACAAACTTTCTCAGGAATCATCGGCCCGACCCCACCCATTAATTTCCTTATATAATATGGAGATAACACTCAACACGGTGTGGATTTACACTGGTGTAAATAGGAAAATGTTGAGCAAATATTATTAGCCGCCTCGAATAGAGAGGTTATTTGTTTAATAATATGGAAGCTTGTTATTAATTACTGTAAACTTAACCAATGGCTAGTTGAATGATTAACTGAACAAGCCTGAATTTTATAGACGTTCGCATGATTTTTACTATCTAGGTTTTTATGTATGCTGTCAAATATTTTTGACATCAATCACTTTACCATTATAAGACACAGAATAGCCACTGTTACATACGTCAAAATTCAAAACTTTATTATTTTATCTCTCTCATACTTTAATATTCTAGCAAATAATATCCAGTAGCGTGAACTCAATGAAACAAGCTCAACTATATTCCTTCGTTATTGCTCCGGTCATATGAACTTATATTTCCGCAACCACATATTCGTTCTGGCAAATAGGATATTTTTATAGCTACTGTCAGTCGGAGCACATAGGAAATTGTTGCGGATCCCCAGGCGCTGTCGTGGGATGTGTACGCGAATTATTCAGTTTTTTACCTCCTCCCAGTGATCCCTTTACGTGTCAAGTGACGTAACCATTAAAACTTGTACACAACGTCACCTTATCACGACGGAATACGGCCGACATTCCTTTGACAAAACACCATATCAGTTTGATAAGTGGCGTCAGTGCAGATTCCTTATTTTTACTCTTGCGGAGGGATTTGAAGAAGTTTTGTTAAGTGTTCTACTTATCCGGGATGACAGAACACGCAATGGCCGTTCATTTTACCGGGAAAATATCGGATCATTGTTGTTTTCAAGTTGTTTTATGTTGTACTATGTGGTAAAATGTATTTTATTGTTACATATATCAAACAAACCTTTCTAACTGGCTATAGTATTTTTAATAGAAACGTTACGAAGTTTTGACTTTACCATCAAGTCTGATGTGAATGGCAGAAGAATATGAGTAACATATTAATACGATACAATACAGTAAATCACGAACAAAGCAAACACATAATGTAAAAAAACCATCCAGGCATAAAAAACCGGCATCGCAACCGATGAGAGCCGGCCATAAATCGGCCAACGCGCATCCGCACTAACTCTTCGATTACAAGCGACCCGCGAAAACGACCCTAATGCAAGGCTTTAATGAAGATATAAAACAGCGCACTCGTCTAGACCGAAAAATCAGATTTTACAATAAAATATCTACATTGAGCACTTGTGATTCATCGCACGTTACTATTCATGTCGATATTTTAGAGTATATTGCTTCGGGCGTGGTAAAGCGCGTTTCAGTTATCTTTTTTTTCATCATGAAGGTTCCATTATCGTGGTAAAATAATGAGAATGGACTATGGAATTTGCTTTGTATCATCCAGTAGATCATTAACACGCATCGGGAATAAACATTCTTGCATGAAATATACGATAGATAATTTGTCCGAAATTTGACTCCCCAATTTCCATATTAATTTAAGCATATTCTAACTTTAATAATTGTGACGAAATTTCCTCCTGTATGGGGAAGATTAATAAAAAATATTTTATTTTATTACATAAACGATATTATGAATAGCATGCTACAGGAGTTAAGAACGCTTTTAATGGTATGTTAACAATTAAAAATAATCTTTTAAGTGGAAATTTTCATAACGCAGCATTATCTGCAGCCGACGTAATGACATCCGCCGCAAATCGCTAATCGTTCCCTAAACATAACATTGTAACTTGGAATCTCTGAAAGGGCTCACACATCCAAGGGTTGTGTGGAAATTCGCAACTAAAATCACTTTTGCCATACGACATATCAAAACTGTGACATGGCGGCGCGACAGAGCGGGACAGCCGAGCAAGTTACACATGAGAGAAAGAGACAGCCTCACCTTTTGGTAGGTCATATTGATCTTTCACCCGCCATTTTATGCCGTACCATTTTCGCTTCAGGCACATGTATCCAGAACTCGTAGCTGCGGAAAAAAGAGAAAAAACCTTTATTCGCCTGTCATTTTCTGTTTTAATGAAATACCACAGAAACGGGGTTGAATGTAACATTTGATGTACCAAAATTAGCATTTTTGATGCCGTGAAAATGAACCTTTGCGGATGAAGGGAAGTTATAAATTCATCATAATTGTTGACCGCTTGCTTGTTAATGCTTTAGGGTGGAAGGCTCTATAACTTTCCTACCTTCATATTAATATATATGCATATGGATGTATAACTTTTAGCACTCGTTATTCTAAACTTAATTTGTTAGTTTTTTTTTATTATGAAGCCAATAAACTAAAGAATAGCACAAAATAAACACACATTTTTATTTATCAAAAACACGGTGAAATCCTTCGTTACCTAAAAAGAAAACAGTTTATTACTAGATTTCTATTAGATACTATTTTATCTTCCTCTACGTTTATGCAACATCTTAAATACGACAAAATATGTGTCTGCAAGCTTATCACGATTTACGAGAGCGCAATACAAAACAAGTCAACAAGAACGGCTTCCTTTGTTTAGTGAGTACGAATTATAAGCGGCTTATTTTCATGTACATTCTAAAATAATTCAGTTTTTATTCTCGCGGCACGTCGGAAGCAGGCGGAAATTTTGAATATTTATCTCCTAAGAGGGTTATTAAGAGTCGTTTCATCGTCGCCATCGCTAAAGAAATAAATGCTTTATTTATACATATATTGTGTACATTTTTGAGGATTTAACTTTATGGTATTTAGGTAATAGATAATATCCATTTGTAGTCGTTAAGGTATTCCTTATTATTGAAGTAAAATATGTAAGTATTATAATCTTTTACTAGACTTAAAGCTAAAGATCAGTAAGTAACAATTAGAAGTTTTTTTTATTATTATTATTGCTTTGAATGACGAGACGAGCTTGTCGTTTGCCTGATGATAAGCGATACGACCGCCCATAAACAGTAGAAACACCATCTAACACCTTGAATTACAAAATATTATTTGGTATTCCACTGCACTCACCATCCTGAGACATGAGATATTAAGTCTTAATTTGTCCAGTACTAACACTGGCGACACTGTCCTTCAAACCGGAACACAACAGTAACTACACACTGCTGCTTGGCGGCAGAAATAGACATTACGGTGGTATCTACCCAAGCGTACTTTAACATATAAGAAATCTACCACTAGTAAACCACCACCACCAGTTTTTGTCTACTCCGTTAAAACTTTAATAAACATGATCAAATGTAAACCATTTTCAATTAAACGCAATAATCACGTAACAACGGCAACAATTGTACTTGATTTTAGTAGATTAATAAACACATAACTCAGCCAGGTCGATTCGTGACAGCGATACAAATGCCCGGTTTTCACTGGCGCGTTTAATTATATTTTAACTGACATTTTCCTTTGGGTTCCCTCTTGTGTTTATGAATGAATATCTGCAGAAAGTCCCTTGTCATATTTAAAGTTATCAAAGTTTGGTGGCCGAAATCATTTAGCAAAATTTGTCAGTGTCACATCAACTAGTCAAATTATGTAATAACAAAACAAATTGTAGTTAATAATATATAGATCTCTCACTCATAAGACTATACAAATCAATATGTCAAGTTGAAAGCATATATTTATCTTAACGTTAAATTACATTCCGAACACAACTCCCTCGGAAGTGTAATAAACTGTCATCTATGAATTTTAAGTGCAATTTTGCATATACCACATGAATACATAGACGAAACAGTATCCTAAGTCAAGCACATATCGCTAAACAAAGGCTGGTTTTATATTAAAAACGGTTTTAGGGAGACGGCGTGCGGGCAGATGCTGCGAATGATCCTGTTAACGCGCCACTTCTGAACTGGTGCCAGGCTTCAATATTGACTTTTATTATAACCGCTTATTGTACTAATATTATAAATGCGAAAGTTTCTGACGATGTTAGGATGTTTGTTAGAAATTAATGCAAAACCTCTGAACGGATGAAACGACATTTGTCCTGGATTATTCGGTAGTCTTTCAGGAGAGAAATAGACCTAATTTTTTATATATACTTATATTTATCCACTTATTTTATTATACACCAATAAGGGGATATAATAAACTTAAAATGACAATTCAAATTATTTCCCAATCATTTTATCGCCGCTGTAAAACGACATGCAATTACTTGATTTGTTTTTGGAGTAACAGCCGGCAAATGTTTTACGAACTGTTTGGTGACTATATTGATTTGGCATTGCTATATATATATACTATTATATAAAGTTGAAGAGTTTGTTTGTTTGAACGCAATAATCTCAGGAAAAACTAAACCGATTTCGAAGCTACATTACTCCTGAGTACTACGGGCTACTTTTATTCTCACCAAATTATAAAGCGTTATCCCGGAAAAACTTCTTCATGTGGGCGAAGCAGTAAGCTAAAGCTATTCTAATTGTATGATGTATTATTTATAGTCATGTCTTTTTATTTTAAATACATGCATTTCTTTGTCTAACTTCACAGATTAGGACATATTATATGCATTAAGTGAAAACAAATTATTCTATGTGCTAAAAACTAAGCAGAATATTTTGCGCTAATTCCTGTCCAGTATATACGTAGCTTTAAACGACATAAACAATCAGCACACGAGACCAAGCCGCACAGAGTTTGTATGACAAATATTCGAAACATTCGTGCATATCCAAGTGAAACGTTTCTCACGTCCACAATTTGTTATAGATTGTGTGCAGTTCCAAGCGAACAACTTGCCACCATAAATTCGCAAGAACAAAATTAATTCAACCGTTGGTGGTTTCGCTCGTAAGTTGAAAATTTCTTTGCAATTTATGTGGCGCTTGCGACTTGTGCTGTACAATTAGGAATGTCGCAAATACTAATTCGAAATAGTATAGCATATTTGCAAAGAGTAAAAAGATGAATAGTTCTGTTCGCTTGACTGCGTCAGTGGCGAAGTTATATTGCATACGTAGTACGATATCCTAAGAGGTTTTATTACATTTGTAAACGTCATTGACGATATCGCTCTAAGGCCACACTTCGAATCCCGAGTCGGGCAAAGAGATATTTTTATTTTTTGATTTATTATTTATACACAGTATCAGCTAAGAATTTGAAATTTGTGTCCGATATGGCGATAGGCTCTCCCTCTATCACACCATGGGACGGAACATATATGGCAAAAAGTCCACTGGTTCTCACCTCTTCCTACACCTTCGGGATTAAAGCTGAGATGTGTGTTTGTGTTTATGGCTTCACTTGATGATAAGCGGTTTAACTGCCTAAAGAAGAACTTTTCTTGTCCTCCCACTACCGAAATGGAAATATCAGCGTAGTCTGTATCTCCATAGACCAGAAAATAAACAGAGACGCACAAGCTAATCACATCTAGAGAATCGAACCTTTACATCAAAACCAATAATTATGGATATATCTATAGGTATTATAATAAACTAAAATAAAGGATTACGTGACCAAAGCATCATATACCCAACATCAGAAAATTAATATTCCGTACAACTTATAGGATAAAAGCAAATTATCAACCACACCATCATACTTTCTGATTAGTATCACAGAACGGTCCAAGTTTTATTTAAGATTGAACAGATACCGTCCGCGCCTCCCAGCTGCCGCACTTTAATATAAACCTTATGCACTGCTATATGAAGGATATAGCAAAATGTCTCTCGTTATACATATATCTTATACATTACTAGAGTTTGCTTGGGTTTCGCCTGCGGGAAAGATTGTCGGAATATAAAACTTTGTGCATTGTTTCCTTATATAAAGTTATGGACGCCTTTAAATTAGTCGCGCAAAGTATAAGAATATAAGAATTGTCACTGCACTAAGGACTCTAAAGTAAAAGACATAAGAAGGCTTTCAATTCGTTATGCTAAGCGGCCTCGGCTGCAGCGCGACTGTCGTGCGTGTCTTTTTATATGGGTTTACTTATCCGCGTGACTGCAACGCTGCTCTTGAATTGCAGCCGCGTAGCTAAATCTTGAAGGCGCCCTTGTTAATCTATGACTTAATTTATCTGTGATCTAAATTTATTAGAAACACAGTTTATTTTAGAAAAATTAACATGTTCACAATCAGTGGCTTTAATATTAGATATTATAATACACAATATGATATTGCTATAGTCGCTTACAAAATTCTTATTCATAAACTTAATTAAAAATCACCAGAGAAAATTGGAATAACTTTCATTATAAATCTTTGCAATACAGGCCTGCGAGCCAAGTACAAACATCTCCAGTATTTTTTATGATTATATCCAAATTTTTAAGATAAATAATTTTAAAATATATATATCCCAAACATGTTCGTGATATGCAATATTTTTCCCCTTGAATTTTACAGCACATTTGCACTTCCATTAAGGAACGTGCAACGTATCGTTAAAAAGTACAACGTCTTCGCAAATTACAAAAAAAAAATAGACGTTAAGACCTAGGTACTAGATATTACGAATTGCTTTTAAGATCATGTATTTTTCTACATTGAGTGAAGTACAAACTCAATGTCTTTCTACTTTATTTATGCCTCCTTATTATTTATGAAATTTCTGTATTTCAACAATATTGTTTATAAAAATGCTATGACTTAAACCTATATTAGTCTTAATATATAGTTAATTATATCAAAGGTTTCGACTAGTTCATTGAACAATGAACACCCCTAATTTAGCTGTGCAGTAAAGGGATAATAGAGGGCGCTTCAGGCAAGGAAATTTAAAAAACATTATATATA
>NW_023593926.1:0-18368 GCF_014839805.1 Manduca sexta
TGTATCTTTTTATTACAGCTTTCAATACTTCTTGGGTCACTTTACGACACCATAGCGAGACAAAAAAAAGTATCAAAATTGTCAGGCGCTGCGAGGCGGAAGACTGTAACACCAATTTAACTACATCACTCGTTTGGTCTGGGTAAAAAAATACATTATTTTCACTAATCATGACATGGTTCATTAAAAGAAGTTTTTGACTTATCTATATTAAATATATAAAGTTGAATAGTTTATTTTTGAACGCGCTAATCTCAGGTACTACTTGTTTTTTCACAAATTAACTACATTACTCCTGAGTGCTATACATTACTTTTTATCCAGAAAAAAAAATCTGCAAAAACTATTTCAAAGGGTACGGAGCATCACTCAGAAACTAGTTAATATATGTAAGAAAATAACATAATATTAAGCAAGGAGACTAAATGAAAAGGACTATAATTTTTTCAGAGCTCATGATTACGTGCTGGGTTCATCAGCGAATGAGACAGTGTCGGTGACTGTACAGAACTCCGGGCATCAATCCCTGGACAGTTGTGCGTGGGTGAAGATCACTGGGGCGCCAGTACGGCTGGGCAACTGTCGCCGAGACGGGGAGGGATACAAGTGCATGCTGTCAACCCCCAAAAGGGATAAGAAAGTAAGTTCATTTTGAATAGAGATACAAGGAATAGTGTCTAGGTGTGGTTCCTTGAGGCTAAACGAAGATAAAATGCACCAAGTATAAATAACTCGGTGGAGTTGTATTAGGGTACTACTGCAGCAGTGTTGAGATCTCGGATTTGATTGAAAAGTAATATTGGTTTTTCTACTCAGTATCAAGCGGTGATAGCCTAGTTGGTTGTGGAACGGACTGTCGAGACGTATGTCCGCAGGTTTAAATCCAAAGCGCACACACGAGCTGACTTCTAAAAAAAAATATGTGTGTATTCTTTGTGAATTATCTCTTGCTTTAACGGTGAAGAAAAAACATTATGAGGAAACCTGCACATCTGAGAAGTTCTCTATAGGAATTTCGAGGGTGTGCGAAGTCTACCAATCCGCACTAGGCCAGCATGGTGGACTAAGGCCTAATCCCTATCATTAGTATAGAAGGCTCCTGCCCAACAGTGTGACAGTATATAATACAGGGCTGATGATGATCAGGCCGGAGACTGAATTTGTCCCTATTAATGTTTGTCACTCTCTTGAACCAAAAGCATACATAGGGCAGATAATGACTCAATATTATAATTGTGCAGGATACCCTGAACTTCAGTTTGAACATGACTACTCTGCGGAGTACGGATGAAAAACTTGAGGTGATAGTACGCGTCCACGAGAACTGCGACCAGCCAGAAAACACAACGCACAAGATGGAAGTAAAATATCAATTGTCAACTGACCATATTCACGTTAATGGGTCAGTTGGTTTTTTATTGCTTTATATGACAAGATGAGCTTGCCGTTCGCCTGATGGTAAGCGATACGACCGCCCATTAGTAGAAACACTATCTAACACCTGGAATTACAAAGTATTGTTCGGTATTCCACCGCGCTCGCCAACCTGAGACCTGAGATGTTAAGTCTTATGTCCAGTTGTCTTGCATTTGGAATGATATTGTGTTTTAATCTTGGTTACTTATTATGCTTGTAGTAATATTATTGCTCATGTGAGGCATTTGTTAGAGTGGCTAAACGCGCCATATTAGTCCATGTAAATGTATAATATCAGTGCTTAATCCAGTTTTGAACAGGCCAACATAATTGTATCGTCTCTTGTATTTATTTTATTTGGGTACTTTTTTATCATCAGGTCTAATAGCTTAGACAGAGTATTCAATATACAATGTTACGACAGTAGGGATACCGAAAGAGACGAAGTCATACTTACCTTGTGTTACTCAAGTAGCATGCAAGAGATTCAGATAGCACTACTGAATATTATTATGTACTTAACCATCAATTTCCTTCTAGCATTGCCAAAGATCGAAATGTGACCGAAAAAGTAATACTGGACGATAAAATCGAAATAATAAACGACGGCCACGAGTACGAGGTGAGGAAATATTACATTACGACAATTGCTACAGAATATTATTTACAACGAATTGAACAACCTCCTATTAAAATCAGTTATTAGGTAGGTACCAGTGGCGAAAGGTGAAATTTTTCAAAAGGAACCCGACGCAACATATACGTACTAGTATGCATAAATGCGGTCAGCAAAGCGTTCTAATAGTAATTAGATTATACAAAAACTCTACATAAAGGGAAACCGGTTGGAATCGGGTTATATGGACCCTTCGCCACTAGTAGGTACATTATGCAGGGACGGTACTGAGTAACTATCTTATTGCAACAAGATACCCTGGGCCGCCCGTATGCGCGAAGAAGGCCATCGCCGGTTTTGGATGGTATTCCAGTGTGGGATATATAGGAGTTAGGGACTCGTTCCAATGCTCGCTCGGATGATGCTTTATTCCCGAGTGTTGTCATTGGGCTGTAAGACCAGTGGAACCAACATAACCGTTGGGGGGGAGGCATACAGGATTACGTTACGGCGCGTTACATGAGGGGTTGGGGGTCAAAATCTTCAAAAATTGCGTTACGTAATACTTGAACGGCCCCTAATGCGTTTTTGGCCGCGAAAGAAAAACAGGTAGGTACATTATACGATGGCAAAACCACAAGCTTGCTCATTAAAATCTAAAAAAAATGATTCTACAAACCAGTGACCACAAACGTGTGAATGCACCGCAAACGCTGCTTAATCAGGTGTCTGCTTCCTTTGACTTCTATTCAAAGCCTGATACTCGACCACGTAACGAAGCATGAATGCAAACCCAAACCTAGCGCCTTAATCATACGTTTGAAGTTGTAATGCCTTCTTGAAGTTTGTCAAACGTGGTGATTTTAAATTACGTGATCTGAAAATAAAAATGAGACTTTGTGATAAACACATCAAAAGCCGTAGTCAAGACGCCTCCTCCACAATAAAAAACTAAAATATCTCTGGAAATGTCTATCTAGCGATAAGTATTTTATCTGCATATATTCTATACATTCTTTGTTTACCCTTAGCGTTAACAATTGTAGACACGCGGCTTCGCTACGGCACCTGAGATGTCTGGAATTGGAATTTGTGTTAAACAACGATAGCCTTCTATTACATCATTGGAAATATTTATATGTGTTTGGATATGTCTTTGGATAGTGTCACTCTAGCATTAAGGGCTGTAGATTTTTAATATATAAATAAAATAAGAAATGCCTTGCTAACTCAAGTGATATTTACAGATAGTGAACAACGGAACGGTAGAGTGGGTGAATGTGGTTGCGGTCATCGCGATTGACAAGAAACCGTTTATTCATCATTACATGGTAAGTATAAATTATTAAATAAAATAAGAAAAACTTTTCTATGGTGAAAAATCTGGGCTCTTTATTAATTTAAAATCGAATATAAGTGAAAGTACACCGAAAAGTTTATATAATTATTGAATTAATATCGCAACAAGAAGACAGAAAAATAATTATTGTAGCAACAGTCTCACTAGAATTTGTATGACTTAGGAACATTTTCACTAATGGTATGAACCCCATCAGCAAATATATAGGTAGCCATTAAATCCGATCTGTAAAAATAAGTTTATCAATTTTGGTAGATTGCTTCTAAGTTGTAGTTATAAAGTGACTGCGAGATGACGGTTACATTTAAAATAAAGTATGCAATGCAATCTAGAAATATCTTATTGGCTGGTTGTCTGTTGAAAAATATTGTTTTTTATAAACAAAAAAGAGGTATGGAGCGCAGTGAGGATACATTCAGGTCAGCCAAAAAATTCAAGCCAAAATCATGTATTTCAGGCTTCAATTCCAGAATATGAGTGCAGTGAAAAAAATGAAACTGACAAAATTTTGTTCGAGTGTAATTTTAATTTGATGCCCCATTCGAGGAAAACAGCAATCGTAACTATTGATATCCAAAAAGACAACATATGTAAGTAATTTTGATCCTTAAGCTAACAAGAAAAGATTCAAAATATTACTTCGACTTTTCTGGCACTAACAAACCGAAATCTGATAAACGAGAGTTGCACGATAACTTCACTGCAAAAAGAGAATTCCTCCGATTAAGTTAAAGCAACTATCAATTATTCAACTGTTAATGTTTCGGAACCTGATGGAGTAATTGCCATTAATATAGAAATTGGAAACCAAACATTTGAATTTGAATTTAAAACATTGATGGCATCCATAAATATCATTAGTATGTGTCTTGAATAACTGATAAATTTGTTTTATCCGTTATTTGCTTCATGAAATAGTAGTCTATAATTTACTGTATATTACAGTAAAAATTATTTTTCAGTAAAGAACCTGATAAATGGAAAGTTAAATACCACTTCGCTATTGACATTATATCTGACACCAAAATTGCCACCATTGAGCGATAAGTATGTATAACTTTAAGATATATTTTGTATAAATTTACGCATGGTAATAATTATATTCAATTAGCCCTTTGCTAAGGCACCTTCTAGGTTCTCATAGGTCTAAGTACCGGAGGCTAGGGATGATTTTTTTTTTAATAAAACCGATTATATTTACGTACACAAGGTCATTTAAACATTGCATTATTAAATGATTTAGTCGAACTGTAGATGTAAAATAAAACAAAGTAAGTTTCGAACAAAATAAATATGAATAAAATGTAATTTTATATTAACGCGCTCAAATGCCACTACTTCTACTCTAAGAGAACCCATTTCAGTGGCAACATCACTTTTTCAGTCACACGTTCATAATATATTCGCACTAAACAAAATGATCAAAAGGTTAGAAAATAAAACTGGGATTTTTCATGAAAACATACGTTATCCATAAATGATTTTTGGCATAATTATAGCAGACATAAAGACGAATATGTGGTTTCATTTATTAACGCAATGTTCCAATGACTAGGTAGTACATGCGTAGTAATTCATAAAAAATTTGATATTTTCTCTGAAGTGAGCATAAACTTTTGCGTCTTCGTCTATTTGGGTTAAAAGGTAATTGAGTGTGTATTTTAAAAATACTTACGTATTTCAGTGCAACAATGTTTATGACATATTTGCAAGAACGATCATTATTGAACAATAAGTTGGTGATTGTACTGGGTGCCGTTGCGTTGGCAATAATTATACTTGCAATATTTATTTACGCTCTTTACAAGGTAAGGAATAATTATATTATATCCGATATAAGCATGGTATTATCTCCAGTATTCAAAACACAATGTCGAAGATGTCAATTTAACTTAGCATTGTAGTTGATGCAACAGTCAACAGATCAACTATTGACTAGTTTTGCAATTTAGTTGAAGCAGCTGTCAGTTTTATAATGACTGAACGAACAAGAACTATTGACTCTTTGACGCCATTGTGTTGTGTGTCTGGTGCAACAATTTAAATTTTCTGAATTGAAGTTAGTAAAAAATAATTACGAATTGCACCCGTTGTTAATATATCATACAACTTCCGTTTATAGATATTTTACATCTTTGTCTTAACATAAGGCTCAATTTGCATTGTGTCAGGTGCAAACAAATGTTGAATAATGTGATTTATTTGAAAGTTGTTTACCACGCTTTATTACACATTTACAGCTTAACATTTAATATGATTTATGCCTACAACAAAGGGAATACCTTAGATATGAAACCTAGCAAACTTTTTAAGTACGATATCAATTCCATCTCGAAACTTTGGAATTGTACTCTGGGGAAATTTTCGTTTTATGTAGACAATATTACTTAGGTATAGCTTGTTTGTTCCATAATTCAAGTAACTCGAGTTTCGGGTGGGAGTCGATTAGGAATTCTGGAATGACGTGTGTTCAAATCCTGTTTTGTTTTAATGTTTTTTCACTGTGGTATCACTGGCTTGAAGAAAAAAAAACATTTTTGTTGTTTCTTTTCGGACTGTGATTAGATGCACAAAATATATGTTCCATTCGTATGTTTTCTTAAATATTTTAAACATTTATTTCTTTGTTATTGTAGGTAGTCATTTTAATTAATTTTTGATCGATGTGATAGTTGCGCTTTGTAACATGATTAAATGTTAATAATTTTTTTAGGCGAACTTCTTCAAGCGGAAACAGAAGAAACAATTAAACGAACTGAGGGAGAGTGTGAGAAGGAGAAGTATGGTAAGTAATTAAAACAAATACAAAATAGATACAATTAATTAGTTCTTTTTTCAAAATAGAAAATTTAAGTTTTTCTTCATAATAATTTATTATAATGCTCTTTGATAATTTATCTCCTTTCAAGATGAATTTTATATTAAAACAAATAAAAGTAATTTTATTACCGTCGATACCGTATCTTTTTATACTTAATTAAAATTTTTTGAAGTGAAACTTTAGAATCTTTGTGATTTGAAACTCGATGAAATGAAAATGTTTACAATATATATTTATTTTTTAGAAAAAGCCATCTGACACGCCGGTAACAAGTAAAACTGAAGAAGACGTAAGTGAACCTTTAATATTTTTTGCCGAAATAACATCAATTAACATTAGAGCGATAGCAAAACACAAACAAGATGTTCTTTGTCCCACAATATATAGTTCTTTGTGCAATGGCACTTTTAAATCATGAAGTATTTTGTATGGCAATCGTTAAGTTAATTTCAAACTGCAAAGATGAATAATTGGCGCCTTTGATTGTAAACGATGCAACACTCAAACTGCCTATTACCAATAGCGAAACCACATAAAACTAAACGACAGCTCCTCATGGAACCAAATTACACTCGTCCTCCTAGATTTAGATCGGTCTTATAAAGTTCATTTTCATTATTTAACATTTGAACCACATTATATATTTACTATGCTAGTTGGTAGTAGAAGATAATTCGGTACTTCATTATTCTAATATTATGACTTCGAAAGACTACGTCAGCCTACTCTTTGAAGATAGAAGTCTTAGAAATGTCTGTAACTTGAAGAAAAACAAACAAAACCGCGATAAAATATCTAAAACTAGTTTTTTTTTATTTTAATTGACGGGATAAGCATGCCGCTCGCCTGATGGTAAGCGATACGATCGGCCACAAATAAAATTAGTCATACAGAACTTTGAATTAAGGAAACCTATCGAACAAATGCGTACTTCAACAGTTCTGACGCTTATACAATGTTTTTAGATTATCATCGAAGTGGTTGACGAGCCGCCGTTCGCAGTTCCTACAACGACAGACGATGAAGCTGTGTTAATTATAGAGGAAAAGGCCCAAGTCCATTGTTAGCCTCAAAGCAATTTGTTACAATGTTCGTAAAATTAAAAAATATAGTTTTGCTCGCTGCTGCGCCTGCGCGAAAAAGTTATTCTGGGATAATAAGTAGCTTAGGTGCTGTACCAGATTATGATCTGCCTCTGTGGCAAATTTCATCCGTATCTGACCAGCAGTTCTAGCCTGATTGAGAAACGAACATCCAATCCAAGCTTTTATATAAGTATAGATAAATTTGCAAACTTGTCGAACACGCTGCTGTGTGCTAGAGTCTGGCCAACGAGTCATGGCACAGAAAGTATGGCGACAAATTCAAAAAAACATGCGTTATGATCCCGTGTAAACATGAAACAGATAATGTTTTAATTAAGATCGTTAAATTAATATTACTTTTTTAAATAAAAATATAACAATGACAACGGATGAATAACACCTAGACCCCCCGTGACCATGAAGGTTGCAATTTCTTCGAAACGTCGGGAGAAAACTAAAAAATTAAAACCGCAACCCAAAAGACCGGCTGCCAGACTTCAAGACACTGTGAGCTCATTCTGCGTAGATCGGACCACCAACAGCTAAAATTTTAAAAAAGTTGTATAATCGTAAAATGTAGGTAGATATTGTAACTTTGACTTTGCGGATGAACAACACCTCAGTCTCCCCCGTGACCATGAAGGCTGCAAAGTCTTCGAAACGTCGGGAGAAAACTAAAAAATTAAAACCGCGATAAAATCTGAAAAATAGTTTAATGTCTAAAATTCGTATAAACATAAGAAATCATTATTAAAATATAATTTTAAGATACTTCATACTTACATCACTTTAATCTTCATAGGTTATAAACCGTAATATTTTTTGAATTTGCCACCATTTTTCTGTGATACGTCTCACAGGCCAGACTCTAGCTACTTTTTTTGAGTTAGATGGAGTTAATTCCCCGTTCAGCCCAGAAAAGATAATTTTAATTTTTTTTCTACCATTACGGTGCATTGAAAGATTTTGTAGAACAGACTTCGCTTGTAGTTTCCAGGATGTCGTGACAGCTTGATGCAAAACACATCGGATAATACTCTTCAAGAAGTTCATGCGAATCAATCAGCGTAGGACTTGAATTGAACACCTCACGTAAGCGACTAATGGCTCCCTATAGAAACTTAAATGGCAAAGGAAATGAATCGTTAAAACATAATGTTTTTGTGGCCTCTGAATATGAACTAGATAAGTTTAGATTTAAGATTTCAAGAAAACAATTATTGTTAGTTTTGAGATCATAAGTGAATTAATTTTGTAACGCAATGATGTTCCTTTAAAGTTAATATGTTTTTTTATATATTTAAACTAATATGAAATTGTTATTGTAAAATTTAGGGCTTTGTTACACTTGGAATGGTATTGTAACCTTATTTGTAAGAGTAATATAGTCTGTTTAGAAAGAGAACCGTCCTGGCCGGAAAGTGAACTAACTTTCGATTTTTACATAGCAACACTTTCCCGCCATTTGGTAAATATTAAACTCATTGTCAATTTGTATTGCTATGTTATAAATGATCTTGCGTATTGTGTTTAGGGATTTTTGTATAGAAACATACTAGAATTTATCAAAAGAGGTAATTAAGCATAGTAGCGACCTCAAATCCCACGACGGTTCTTGAACAGACTATATATATTTTTTTAAGTATAAAATTTATCTTAATAATTAACATATTTATACGAAAGGTTCCTTATCTATTGAAAATAATTTCAAATAGTCTTATGGTAATGAATTTCTCGCTGATTTATCTACATATTATATAGTATCTATTATGTTTAAATTTATAATAATCGAATAGATAATGGAAGGCAAGAATTTACTTACCTATGTCTAAGGTGTGGTGCCAAAATTATGAGCACAATAAAATGTTGGTTACTTATGTTCATATAATTATGACATGATGTTATCATGCAAAATTGTAAGCATTTATTATTATGTTATGAGTGAAGATTACTTGGACTTTATTAAAATAAAAAAAAAGAAAATAATACGTTAATATTATGCTTTTCTACGTTAATATTTTCTGAATGTCGTTTCTTCTCTTTGATTGTATTAAATTTAATGAGATTTTTAAGATTGATTGTACTTATTTGCTTGTAATTTGAGGAAGCTTTATTTATATTTTTGTTGAAATAGTTGCACTTTCATTTGTAAACCAAAAATTTGATGCTAAAATGAAGTTCTACGTGAAATAGTTTTATCTCTACATCCAAGTGTATGTATTTTTCTAATAGTATATATTGTATACACACATATTTTATTATATGTATGTATAGATTAAATTTGGATTATACTTTTGTTTTACTTCCGAAACCATCTCCTGTACAATTAGCGCCGGTAGTTTCGATATATCGTTACTGATTGTAAATTCCTTCCGAAGGCGTTGTATTAAAAAAATATAAAGTTCTCAATCGGTTTGGCAATGAATCGGCATTTTTGCATCGGTAGGACTTTATTTACCCTATAAAAGTCCTTTGAAATAAAATTATTATGGGATTATATCGCAATTTTTTAAATTATAATTTTCTAATTTGAATGTCTAAAATTCGCGTAGACGTATGAAATCATTAAGTGACTTTTGACCGTACCAAAATAAAACGTCGTATAACATTTAAAATATTTAATCGACATTTTTAATTTTCACAACTTAAAAATATCCCAAGTTTTTAGCTTCGGTGACGAGTCCCAAAAGCATTTGGGTGACTTCCTCTCCCTGTTCGGGTATTCTGTACGCAGGCCAATGGAAGTATGTGCCCCGGAGTTCATAAGTGAAGACGAGGGGCGTGCCTAGTGCGTCGCGGACCCAGTCCATGCTGCCGCCTGAGGCTTTGTCTGTAATAAAAAGAAAGACAGTAAAATATTTTTTTCATTCCTTTCATTGACGAGACGAGCTTGGCGTTCGCCCGATGGTAAGTGATACGACCGCCCATAAACAGGAGAAACAACATCCAACACCTTGAATTATAAAGTATATTTTGATATTCCACTGCGCTTGCCATCTGATATGAGGTGCTAAATCTTATTATGTCCAGTAGTTACACTGACAACAACGTCCTTTAAACCGGAACACATCAGTGACTACACACTGCCGCTTGGAGGCAGAAATAGACATTGCGGTGGTACCTACTCAGACGTACTCTCACATATGAGAGACCTACCACCAGTGAAAACATGAGTTGGGGAGAGACTAGTGCCTTTATATACAACCAGTACTTGACCTTTTTTATACAAGCTATAGAAACCTCTTAGTTATTGTGCCTCGTACAACTTAAATTTATTAACCTACATAACTATGTTAACCCCCCCCCCCCCTTCTTCCTAGGCAATTCTTGTGCGCTCGGTCTTCGCACCAAATGTACGCCCATGAATGGAGGGACATTTGCCGCGGCCGGCGCGGCGGCAGTTCAGTATGTTTATCTCATGGTCTTCTGTGTTCCAGTTCTTTCCCCCACACTTCCCTACCCTGGGAAGGGATCTCTGAATATCCCCTCCCAAGTTTCCTCCAGGTCCCTGCAGTCGATCAGTGGGATTTCAGCATCCCATTCGCAGGTTTCTCCCAGTAGAAATACTTTTTTTTTAATTAATATTTTAATACAAATTTATGCACATTTAACTTAATTTTGGTCTTATAGGTATAGAGATCAAGTGTTCTTGGTAAAATTTCTTAAGTTTTATTGGAATTTTTGGAGTTTGGCTGGCCAAAGGGTAGCTAGATGCAAGTTGAGTATAGCTGCTTTAGAATATTGTATAAACACCAGTGGCGAAGGGTGAAAATTTTCAAAAGGGAACCCGAAGAAATATTTTATTCTACAGATTTAATACACATTCCACAATAAAAATAAAGTCAGTGCAATATCATAATACTTAATAATTTCCTTCTAACATAAACATTAATACTAAACTCTAAATTTAAAAAAATATTAAATATTTTGAACATAGGTACCTAAAAGAGTCCAACAAAAATAAACAACGCACACAATACACAAACACTAATTATACATTCTAAATTATTAAATAAATTGGCGCAAGTAGCTCAACATGAAGCCGCAAATTCTCGGGTTACCCTGAAGTACACATACACGCACGCACACATGTATTTTTACGTCACTTCCAAAAGATTAGACAAAGACACCGCGCTGCGTGTGAACGAGACAACAATATCGCGAGGGAAGCTATGCGCGGCCTTCGAACACTATAAGGCGCGAGCACTGCACGCGAGTTACGATTTAACGAATTGATACTATGTACCGTTATCGTTGAAGTATTGATTTAATTGAATAAGTATAAGATGATTTGTTTGAGTAGACTATTATTATTCTAGTTATATTTTTTTCTTTTATTAATTATAATTCATTTACAAAAGGTAACCCGGTAGGAATCGGCTTGTATGGACGCTTCGCCACTGGTAAACACGATATGAAAACGTGTTTGATTTTCATTGATGAACAGACCACTGTATCAGTCACAAGTCGCTAAGAATTTATATACAATAAAATCCAAAAAGTACGAGAGGAAATACCAAATAATTTAAATAAATTATATAATTAATGCGCCAATTATTTTTAATTATTTCTGTTAAGTCGACATATTAATGCACGTAATTTATTCAGTGTTTAATTATCGTGTTAATAGTTCGAGATTGTTACTCTACGTTAATTTTAATTTAATTCATAATAAATTGTATTTAAAACGTTAGTTATTGGCTGAAAACCTTTCCATGGTTTAAAAGCTTCGTGAAAATTTATTCCTAGCAATGGCGGCTAGGAGTAGCACGCGGATGGAGATCCGCGTGCAATTTTATGTTAATTATATTCTCAAAATATTTCCTGCATATTTACAATCTATATGTTCATTATGCTGTATTTTGACTATTCGCGAATTAGGCCGAATAACTAAGTTAAATAATTTTGAATGAAGAATACACTCTAATAAGATCATATTTTTGATTGTAACTAAATAAATTTTTTAATTTATAAGTATATATTTTTTAATTTATGTATATGTACATACTTTTTATTGATTTTTTTTATTGCCTAACGATAAAGCGCAGTAAGCAGCATACGTCGCCCAACGAGTAAACTAATGCCAGAGAAACAGCCATGAGCCAAGCCGTAGCCTCCCGATAGGCAACGGCTTGGCTGAATATAAAAAAAAATACGTTTTTAGATACTTACTTACGTAGGTTAATGAATTTGCGTACATGTATAGCTGTACTCGGCAAGTATATATATCAGAAGTTATAATAATTATTATTTTTATTATCAGCTGTTTTTTGTAGTGTGTGAAAATCTATTTTTTATTAGCTGATAGCCTAATTGGCTGTAGAAGAGACTGCCGAGACGAATGTACGCAGGTTCAAAACCCAAAGGCACACACCTCTGCCTTTTCTAAATTCATGTGTGTATACTTTGTGAATTATCGCTTGCTTTAACTGTGAAGGAAACCATCGTTGCCCGTTGGTAACTTTCCCAACCTTTTAGGCACTTGAAATATTAGAAAAAATACTGACTGTGCAATTTACTTATTATTCAACGTCCCCAAAGTATCCAACATATATAAAATGAAACTGGCCGGTGAATAACATTTAATTTCTTGAATTGAAACCTTAACTACATTCGTAGGCGAATCTTGACATCGCAATTCAGTTCTATGTCGTTTTTATACAACACCATCTATTGATATATTTATGATACGTATTTGTGATTTAAATTAATAAACGATTAGACACTTACACAGAATTTCAGCGGCTGTCGCGGGCCCACGGTATACTTTCCCATTGACTGCACGTCCATAGTTCAGGGAGGTTTTACCTACTGTCACCTGAAAGTACAGTATATTTGTATTGAGATGTCTAAAATCATTTTTGTGATGAACTCTAGCAACCATATATGAATTATGAAGAACGTAATTTTTTTATCTCTCGAAAAGAATTTATTTTTTAGTCCGACGTCATTATGGGCTTTTGAAAATTAACTTCTACGCACTTAATCGTAAGGTTCGGATTTATGAGAAACCTTAGTATTACTTAGTAACTATTGCCTACGGCTCCGCCCGCGTGATGAAGATTTTCCGGGATAAATATATTTTCGCGATGAAAAGTGTAGTTTCCAATTAGTGAAAAAAAATCCTTATTATTGCCTTAGTTGGCAAAGGAACAGCTGGAGATCCCCATCAGCACCGCCCTTCATCAGGCGATGGATCGTATCAACTGGAACCACTTTTCAAAACGCAGGAGTCACGATCCCCAGTAATGGGGGAAAGATTAAGAAGAGAAGAGAGGCGAGCGGGTGGTCTGCCTGATGGTAAGCAACATCGGCTGCCCATGGACTAAAGTAATGCTAGCAGCAAAGCCAAACCATTGCCTTCCAGGAAATCAAAGGAGTATTACCAAATCATCGTAATTATCAACGTGAGTTGTAGAATCAGAGTATGGGAGCAGCAGCATCTGAGCATCAGAGTGGAAGGCGACGTAAGCCTGCAGGTTCTCGATGCTGGCGATGTACGCAGACAGGGTCTTAGTCTCCACCTCCGAGAACGGTTTTGAGCCACCATACGTTTGATAATCGCATGGATTGTTCGACGCACCGTGTTCTAGAAAAAATGGGTGACAATGCAATTTTATTTTGTTCAACAGGCACATACATCAACAAATTTATTTGCTTATATGTTTACAATTTGCAGATTTTGAGTGCCGCTTAATTTACAAACTATTACAAATAAAAGGCAGTTTGGTAGTTTATATTTGAAATGGAATTCTCATAGTTATAGAATACGTTCTAAAATGATTGTAGATTTATAGTAGAGGCAAAATATTTGTAGGTAAGGTATAAAATCAGGACCCGCGTTTGGCGCGTCGCAGCATCAGCCTGTGTATATCTGGTCATCATTTCATCTTCATTAATACTCTTGCCAAAGACCTCATCCCTTATCATCAGATGCTGCGGAGTCACTTTATCGTTCCCATACAATGTACATATTTTAAATTATTCTAAACTTTGAGATTCAAAATAAATTAAAAAGAAACAGATATAACTTACTCAGCCAGTTGTAATCCCAATTACGGTTAGGATCAGCTCCGATGCATCCATTCGGTGATAGTGACCTGGTTTTCCTCCACATACGGTCCTAATTACAAATATCGGTATAAGTATTGTAGCCAGTGTAACTACTGGACATAAGACTCATATTGCAGCTAGTCAGTTAGTGTAGCTACTGGACATAATAAGATTTAACATCTCTCAGGATGTCTAGCGCAGTGGAATACCAAACAATACATTGTAATTGAAGGTGTTGGATGGTATTTTTAGTGTTTGTGGGTTGTATCGCATACCATCAGGCGAATGGCAAGCTCGCCTCGTCATTCAATAAAAATAACATTTACGGTTGTTAGTGCGAGACAGTTTAAAACATATTATACTAAAATAAGTACAGAAATGTACCCCGAATATTATAAAGTGTCTCTAGAAAGAGATAGTCCTTTAGCTTCAATGTGCGTCATTTTGGTCATTTACGCCTTATTATGACGCTATTGTTAACTTAAACCTTGTGATTACAATACATAGGTATTTAAACAGATCTAGAGAAAATACTACTCAGTATAACAATATATAACTTCCCCATCCTTTCTAAATTTCTCTTTAAAGGTAATTTATAATTGTACATGAGTGTTCACGGACGATTATTTCATCCATCAGGTCTGTTTTATGTATCGTCTGCCCATCTGTACTATAAAATTTACCCACAGAGTAGTAACTAAACTGATATCCATCAGGATTGACTGACGGGAAGATGCGCCAGTCAAATTGATCCCTCAGCGCAGTTATGTTCGGATTGTTGCTTGTTACAAGCTGGTTGATGAAGTATGTGGTCGTGGCCGGCGTGATCCATTCCCGAGCGTGAATACCTGTAAAAAAAATATAATTCCATTTTTGAATTCAAATTATTTGCGTTCCATTTTTCCACCATAAAGAGTTAAAAAATTTGAAACATAAGTTCCAAAATATCACAAATACGTAGTGAAATTATTTAGATGTGTAGTGAAGCGAAATTCCTTAAGTTTGGTGGTCCTCAAAGTAATTATGTCTAGTGACAGCGTGATGTGGATGTGAATTGAAATGTGCCAGTAAAGGTCAATGGCAGTTCAGGGTCTCATGTTATCGAGTTTGTGACATCGGATACCTGTTATTGTCTTCGGTAAGCGAAACCGTAAGTACCATTGTTGTAGATATTAAGGTGATTTGAGTGCTGTCAGAAAATTTTTAGGCATGTGATACACATACTTAGATGAACAACGAATTAAGGTGCGTCAATTTACTATAGAGGGTTCGTCGCACTTATATAAATTGTTAATTGTAAACAAATCCTAACGCTGCGCCAAACACCTCAAATTTGAAGGCTTGAGATTTTCGGACGGTGCATAAATCTTGAGTTTTAGGTTGTAATAGATGTAGCCAGTAAGTGCGCTGTAAGCCAGATTTTAAGTTTGGAACAATTTAGGTTACCGGCTGTCTTAGACAATGAAATATATTTAAAAAAAAGAAATTCGAAATTAAAATCTCAATCCAAACAAATGGCTATTCCGAACGTTTAGTTGCCATGTTGCATTTATACTGGTTTGATATGACGTCTTACGGTCGCCTTAAAACTATACCGTGGACCCCTCTCAACATGACAAATGACAGATGTCACCGCGCTGTCAAACAGCGGTGGTGGCTGGTACTTAACGGTGGTTTGCCATTGCAAAGCATTCCTTGACAAGTATTTGACAGTGTCATGTAAGCGGTGGCTTTGAGCCGGGTCCGGATCGAATAATCTAATAATTTTTATTCAATGCCTTGTTTCGCTGTTCGATTATGACAAATAGTGTTTCCTAAAAATTATTCTATTGTTATTTTCACTTCTGGCCTCGAAATAGAACACTATCCTTTGCACTATTACGCGGTTTTAAAAGTAGCCTGTATATTCATCAAACTTATAGGTACATGAGCCATAAAAATCTGTTCAGTATTTAGCAGGTTATGACGATGAGATGAATTCAAAGATATTTCTAGTTGTATAAACTAACAGACACATCACGCTACTATGCGTAGATGCAAATAGGGCACCAGTAGCGAAGGGTGTAATTTTCCGTAAGGGATCCCAATAACGTCATATAGGTACTAATAAGTTGCATAATGATTTCTTATGTTTACGCGAATGTTAGACATTGAAATAAAACTATTTAACGGATTTTATTGCGTTTTTATATTATTATTTTCTCCCGACGTTTCGAAGACTTTGACTTTGCAAAGTAATACTTAATATAAAAACCGCGAAAAAATCCGTAAAATAGTTTTTATTTCAATACTAATAAGTTGATTTAAAGAATGAGAAAAGTATGAATTGTACGTAAACTGGAAAGCACGTGTTCCTCCCCCACTCCAACTCTCCCGCTTTAACAATAACATAGAACAGAGCGTAATTGAGCGTACTGAATATAAGAAATGGAATTGGTGAATTCATTCGAGTTTCAACTGTCAAAGACTTAGAACTTTGGTTGCTTATATTTGGCAACTTTTTTAGAATCTCTAGAGGGGGGAGAGCAGGCGCCCCTCCCTGTCCTCCTTGGCGACTCCCTTGTGTCGTAGCAGTTTGTTTTTCAAAGTAGGTACTATATAAACTGTACAAACCTGATTCAATGAAAATAACCGGTTTGTTCTCATCTCCAGTAGGCGTATTGATCCTGATGCCTTGGATTTTACGGCCCTCATAACTTTCACCGCCCACGATAACTTCTGTCCAATCTGAATGGGCTTTGTTTACGTCTTCAAGGTACTTGTAGATCTAAAAATTGGCTTTTGATTACGGACAATATTCATGCCTTCACTTTTGAAAGGGTAGCTATAATCGCAACTGTTGCTTTTATGGTAGATCTATTCACCGCCATTATATGGTAAGGTATACCAATGTATAAGATATTTTTGTCTCGGTCCAATTCTACCGATTTCGAAGCTAAAACTTTAAAAAAAATACATACATAACATACATAACATCACGCATTTTATCCCCGAAGGGGTATGCAGAGGCGCAACTAGGGCACCCACTTTTCGCCAAGTATGTTGCGTCCCATGATGTGATAGGGGCGAGCCTATCGCCATATCGGGCACAAATTCCAGACTCCGGGCTGATACTGAGCAGAAAAACCCAAATATCACTTTGCCCGACCCGGGATTCGAACCCAGGACCTCAGAGCGCTATTGTACCGGACGTGCAATACAACTACGCCACCGAGGCAGTCAAAAAATTGTTGGTAAAATCTGGGGTATTGAATCCAGGACTTCTTCGATTGCACAGTCTACGCTTTCATTAAACCCACGAGACCAGTCAGGCACGCACGATATAATATAGTGCACAAGTGTGTGCGCAAAACATAGGTGCACTCTCTGTTTCTTTACTCTAGTAGTACTGTGAGACGGCAATCCGATATGACCGGTCAAAGATCAGGCGCCGTACCAACAGCTCTATGTACATGCTTTTCAAAGCACGGAAGTATCACACTGCCACCTTCCAGACTCCGAGCTCAGTCTGAGTAATTTTAAGATGGAAAACCCAGTCCGAATTATTTTTAGCCCGATCTGGGATTCGAACCCAGGACCCCAGCGTGAGAGTCGTACTCGTACCGCGTAAATTACAACTACAACACTGAACAAAATAATATAAATCTTACGTCGTTTACGTCATGGTAGGCCGTCCAGGAGAATCCCAATTTACGGTTCAAACTGAGTTTTTCTTCATTTATTATTCTAAAAAATGACAGTTAAAAGTTATTTTTAGCCTTTGACCGTTTTATTTTTATCTTCGGTTTTTCTTCATTTTTCTCTTATACCGGCGTGGGGGAAAGGGCCAGTTGCCATAGCCAAGACGCCTTTTACAATCGTAAACGCTAACTTTATGTATAGAAATGACATAGCCTAGCGATTGACTTATTGGTTTATGTTATTATCATACATTTTTTGTTTTCTATTAGCGCTATCGATTGTAGAAAGGCATTTCGTTACAGTCTTAAGTATTGCTTAGTCTTAACTAGTACAACT
>NW_023593927.1:0-2446 GCF_014839805.1 Manduca sexta
CTTAGTAAAGTAGACATATTGAATAAGCACTTATTCTATTTACGAAACCAAGCAGTGCTAAATATTTTCGTTACTGTAACATTCTTTATATAAATAATTTTCTACATCCATAGTCTACCTGGGAAACCGATTGAAACAAGCTAATATAAATGGCTGCAAGTTTAATTCTTAGAATAGATATTATTATTAACTTTTCAATACTATATGTATTGTTTCTTCATCGCTTGAAGTTTTACGTGATACGCTATGAACACCAGCTGTGTCTTTTCTCATTTTGTAAGTATATTACCATACCAGAAAAGGACAATGTTATCGATGTTCGCGTCTCTCTCCTACATTACATATTTATTTGTCGCGTGCGGTAATTCACAGTTAATTTCTTGCTTTTATTTTACACTAAGGATGTTAGTTCCTGAAATATTAGTCATAGCAAAATCATACATGTGTTTAAAAATGAAAACCAGGAAGGCGTTTTCGAACTTTCTAATTGAATAATTTAATATTACGAAATAAAAAGGTGTTGATTGATAGATGGTGCCTGGTTAATAGAAATTGGCTAACGACAGACTGATTCGTGAGACCTTAGGCGCCCGCCTACACGGGAGTTGTAGAAGTAACAGGCGTAGGTGTTAGTTAACTTTTTAATGACCTCAGTTTGGAAATACTATGTTTTACCTTCCGTGTCTTTAAGTGGCCGATGACAAGGTCTTTGGTTCGAATCTCGGTGCGAAAAAAGACGAGATAAATTTTAATCAAAATTTTGAAAAATTAAATTGTTGTCAATACTTAATCAATATTAGCATCCAATCAAAGTCCTGTAATGCTTATGAAGATTGATAGTTCTGTGTTCCTAAGTGCAGTGTTATACTTTCCTAGCTATTGAGGCACACATATTACCTACCTAGAACGCTTTTTACATTGACAGCACGTGTTATACCTATGCCAGTAAAGGATTTTTTGCACTTACTACAACATTCGAAATTAAAATTAAACCTATCTAACATTATATTGTCTCGTGTCAGATATATCTTCGCTTACCCCTGCACCAACCTCAGTTTGAATGGGAGAGAATGCACACGCCATTATACCTTATGTACAAAGTGTAAATAAATAAATACACATCATTTCAATTTGTCTAGTAACATCCAGTTCATTTTAAACTGACAAAAACGGAGGATTTTCTTAATTCCACACGTAAATATATTTTTTATGTTTGAACACGCATAACTTTTAAGAGTAGATCAATTTGAATAATTCTTCTTTTTAATGGATAAGGTATACTTCGAAGTAGGTCCCATAAATTGAACAGAAAATCTAACCCTAAGTGTAGAAAAATAGGGAATGATTGCGTATTCATTCACTAATTTCACTGAGTTATGCGTACACCCCATATCTTGTAGTAGGTCTATTAATCAACTTAACAAACTAAACACACCCTGCAACCCAAATAGAGCATTCGAAATGCACAGTAACAGAATTCTCTGAGTAGGTCGACCAAGTAAGGCGTGCGAATTTCGAAGAGACACCGTACAAGGATGCTTCGAAGATGGCTGGTGAAACGGAGCTGTAGTTGCAGCGTTCTTGCCAAAAAAGGAATACAGTTTATAAGGGTTCAGAAAAAGGTTTTAGTGTGAGAAAAGATCGATCTTTGATGTGAGAACAGAGCAATGCAGGTTGTTATACGTAAGTAACAGAGATCAGCAGTTGAATTGTTCCATATGAGAGGCATAGACAATACAATACAATACAAAAACTCTTTATTGCACACACACGAAAAACAAATATAAAAAGGACACAAACCAAATATTATTATTAAAACAAAAGCATGATGCACAATAGCAATTATAAATAACAAAATATTTTTTAATTTATACGCACACTTATTCGTGTAGTTAATAGTTATATTACTTTAAAATACAAGGTGATTGTGAAATATTCGGCAATAAGTCGGGTTCTTAAAAAAAGAAAATAATCTTATGGGACAACTTTTAAAAATACGTTTTTCCCATGGGAGAAAATCACCGAGATAAAAAGTATCCTATATGTAATTCAGGACATAGTCTCCCCGTATGCAAAATTTCATCCAAATCAATTTATCTATTTTTGCGTTTACTTCTAACAAACATCCAATCATTTACACAAATTATCGCATTTATTAGCATAGTTAGATAAAACTGTCTCGTACATAAATCTAGTTCTAGACAAATAGATTCTCTATAATACTAAACACAGATACCACAAACATAAATGCTTCCATGCAGTAAAAATCCGCAGTATGTCGCATACCGCAGTGCTTCCCGACAGGCGCGGTTAGGGAGTGCCGAATACTTACAATGCGACACACCCGTTATACATATGTTTTAAAATAATTACATTTAACAGTTGGGCATAGCGAAGTAGTAGATTGTTTATTGTGAAGTGTGACTTTATAACGTGAAGGAATTGT
>NW_023593928.1:0-18346 GCF_014839805.1 Manduca sexta
CTAATTTGTTAGTGATTTTGATTTATATACGCCTCACTCTGGAAAGTTAACGTTATTGTTGTACTATTAAAAGATTTCGAAGTTTGAGGTATTGGAAAATATTAGAGCTAAAATTAATTAGTATTCTTTAAGTTATTAAACCGCCTGCAAAAAAGGAGAATGTGTTTACTATATTACGATATGTCTTATGATGTAAATAAGTCGATTAATGAATTCTATTTTAAAGGTTTATCCGTGAAGTCGTAATACATTATTAGAATATGTAGTATACCTACATATCGTCGCTGTAGGTGGGAGAACTAAATAACTCAAAATTTGTAGTTTCGAGATAAACGCGATTAACTGTTTTTTTTCGTTATTTTTAAGCATTACTAAAAAACTATAAATAATTTTAGTGTCGGTATTTTTATATATCTTGGGTCTTATTATCTATTATATTATGCATGAACAAAAAAAACTCTGACCTGAAGAATAAAAATATAAAAAAATAAAAACTTCTTATTTAATTCTGCCACAACAATGTTTTGTAAGTTTGCTGTTTTGTTTTGCCACACTAGAAACCATATGGTAAAGTAATTATAAGGTTAAATAATTACAATTATAGAGTTTATTAAAGTGAATACCATTAAGATTTTCAATGTGTAAATTAAACAAATCAAGTTGTTTAGTTCTTCTACACACTTGATTAATTTTGTTTACAAACAATAGACTCGAGGAAGAATTAAACAACTCATTTTATTTAATTTCTTTACTACTGAACAGATTAGAAGTCGCAGTTTATTGATTTTATTATTTACTTTTTCTACAACAAAATATATATTATTTGAATATATTTATTTCTCCACTTTTAACATAAAAAAAGCTATTATTTCGAAACGGGATAAGATAATGAAATGCTTGTTAGGCCAAAATATGCGCCATGTTTTGGGCAACACAAAAGTGATGAAAGTCCAAAATGGCCAAAATCCGAGTTATTTAGTTCTCCACCTACAACGACGATATAAGTTTAACATGATGCATAATATGTAAATCTTTGATTTTATCAAATATTGCATTAATAAAACTGCTTATAAACTCATTCAGGTTGTTAAAACCACTTAGCGGGAAAATCAAGGATTAGATAAAAAACAAAATTCTTATTATAGTAATATTCCGTGTTAACACATGTCAGATGTATAATGAATTCGTCCATTTGTGGTTTAAATCAATTATGAACTAATTGAACTGTTTGTTTTAGTCTAATTATGACACGCGTCTCTGTGGGCTGTGCCCCAACGCGCAGAGTCGTATCGAGGATCATCGACAGAGCCAGCAACAGTGTCCGACGGATTCTAAAGGGAAACTGCTCTGCTGGGACGATAAACATTGCCAAAAGAGTGAGTCTGTAGTGTATTACGTCTATATAGTTTAAAGAGTTCTGTTTTTAAATTCAGATTTTTATTTGTGTAAATATGGACTTTAAGGACCTTACAATAAATCGTTTACAACTGTTAGGTTTGTCATAATTAATTAAGCTTTTGTCGCGCTTCCTCTGATTTAAAATATCACTCAAAATAGGAAGACAAAATACTCAACTATTACATAAGTGGTAATTGAATTTTCGTTAAGGATGGCTAGTAGAACTGAGAAAAAATATTTTTACGTAGATTCTAGATAATATGGTTTTTCTGTAAATAATTTCGGTCTAAATTTAGATACTTTTCATATCGGAAATTTTTTTTTCAGGGTCGGGTCCCATTCAACCCGTTTTACCAATATGTATCGTTTATTAGTAAGGCGGTTAAAGTCTAGTCTGTAATTTTAGGGGCTGTATCACAAGTTGGAAGAAAATTTTATTTGAATTATTAAATAGCTATTGTAGATACTACTCAATTTATTACCATTTATTTTGGAGCATAGACTAGTATGCCTTTTGTATTTGGTCGGTTTATATAAATATATAGTGTAAACAGACCAAATACAAAAGGTATGTGACTTAACATTTGATCAGAAGTTCTGAAATAGCTGCTTAAACTCGTAGAACTATCAATAATTGACGGTGGTAACTATTCGTCAGTATGTCCGAGTTCGTGCGGCGTGGAGGGGTGCATGCCGAACGGCACGTGCTGCCACTCGTCGTGCCTGGGCGGGTGCGACGGGCCCGGCGCCACGCACTGCCACGTCTGCAAGAACTACTCCTTAGAGTCCTCAGAGCCCGGCTCCAAGCGCATCTGCGTCGACACCTGTCCCGCCGGCACGTACACGGTAATAATTCCAACATACAATGCTATTCTTTTCTATTTACCAGACGCATGCTAGTGGAACTATCCACTCAAATGTTAATATGTATATTGTGTGTCGTAATTCCGTTACAGTCATAATTAACCAACCTATAAGTAATATTATTTCATGCAACGTTACGTTTGCCTTCGGTTAGCAGAATTAAGAGGTCCAAAAATATTAGAAAAGTGGGTAGATATTTGTTTAAGTGTCTAGGACGAGGCTGGAAAGTGGGAGTAAACTTAACATACGCATTATAAAGCTTTATGTGGGTATTCCAAAACTCTACAATTACGATGTAAAAATGGTAAAACTCAATTAACTAGAATTAGCTTGGTTCGCCATAAGATGCTATAAACGCCATGTTAGACTTCTAATGAAGTCATTAAAACAGAAATATACGTATGTTAGAATGTTTGGAAGCCACTATGTTTAGCATAATAAAATAGATAGTGTATGGATACTTCACAATGAGTTCGTACAAACAGTTTTACGGAACGTACAAATACAGAAAACCCACATCAAATATCTTGCTCGGGATCCAGACATCGCTGCAGACATTGAAGAGGCCCAAAAAATATTAATGTCAAAAGGTAAAGCAAATTATGTAACATGTGGCCAGTCGTGCATTTGATGCGTATACGTAGCCGAATATACATGTGTCACACATGCTTTTAAGTATGCAATAACAGTGAATAAAAGTCATTATACATTGGCTGACCGTATTTCATTCATTATGATTGATGAGTTGAAACTGAAACATTCGTATTTGTAGTATAGTTACTCTGTGTACAGTCAGCCATAAAAGTCGCTATAATCCGAAACTTCAAAATGTTCCTTCACATAGATTTCAATCAAAATGTCCTTTTTTATTTCTAAAATCAAGTTAACCATTAAAGTTTGTTTTAGTGAAGAAAACTGATTGTCAATACGGACACAAAAATTTAAAAAGCGATTTGAAGTTTTGAATTTGTTCGGCCATTTTTGTGGCTGACTGTACATATTTGCCAAAACTTGAAATTTAAAAGTATTAAAATAACTTTTAAAGAACGATAAGACATGGGCAAGCGTCACAACGTGTATCGTAAGATATATTGAGATAGAATTCTATTCACGTCACAGTCCCTTATACACGTAATAGGATCACTGTTATTGAATGTTGATGTCCGGTATTGGTTGAGATGGTTCAAGACCTGATAATTCTCTTCACCTCACAATTCCTTATACTCGTAATAGGATCTCTGTTCTTGTATATTGATCGACGGTACTGGTATTGGTATTGGATGATATCTAAACCGTCGCACAGTTATTCAGACGGTGCGTGACGGAGCAGCAGTGCCGCTCGATGCCGCCGCCGCCGCAGCCGGTGGGCACGGGCGACTCCAGCTACTTCCGCTACGCGCTCAACATTCGCTCCTACAAGATACTCAACAACAAGAGCTGCGTATACATGTGCCCCAGCGGATTCACTGAGGTACACACCTATTTACATTTCTTCATTTAAATTTACTGATTTTTAGAAGCCGTGTTCAAGAGCAGATAAAGTAATTGTTATATAAATATGTACCAGATAAGTAAAGGTAAAATGTTTATTATTCTGATTATCTTATTATTCTTAATGTGCATGTATCTTCGACTAATTAGGTTGTATCTTTTCTTGTTAGAACTTATTTTGTTATTTATTAATTATCGTGACTACAAAGGTGGTTACAAAGATCTGGAATGTTGAATTTAGATCGAGGTTCATACACGCATTAGAGTAATAAATAGTAGGCCTAAAACCACAATAAGATGATAGCATAGCAATATATCATTAATCTATTGTACCCAAATCGATTTTCTTCCAAAACTAACCTATATTAATCTACAAGCATCGAACCAATTATACCAGGAGGGCGACATCCACAACTCAACGTGCAAGCTTTGCCCGAGCTGGGGGTGTCGGCGCGAGTGCGTGGGCGGCAAGATCGACTCCGTGGCCACCGCCGAGCAGTTCCGCGGCTGCACGCACATCAAGGGCAAGCTAGAGATCAGCCTGAGGACCAGTGGCGGTAAGCATTACAACAACACCACAAGTTTATACTAGCCCTGTATTATATACTGCCCAATGCTGAGCCTTATCTAATGAGACGGTTTCCTTTGAATAATTATTTGATTAACTCATAAAATAAACTATGGATACAGTTTTCCAAATAGGATCATTTACAAAGTTATAACATAGTTTACGAACCTTAATACACCTGAAATGAAACGTTACGATGTAATTCAGAACCTTTAGTATATGTATTATTAGTATATGTGATATCTAAATTTATACACGAAATATTTTTTAAAAAATATTTCTGCTTATTTTTACCCGAAGGAAGGAAGTATTAGAAATAAAGACATTAAAAATAAAACAAGTTAAAAAGTTCTTATTGTTAATATTTTCGTCAGGTTATATTTTAATACGTCTAAAAATACACTGAACGAAACTCTTTGTAGTATTACCTAATTACCTTCTAAAATGATTGTGAAAGTTAGTAAAGTAATTGCGCTCGAAGCGGCGAAGTTTAAGTTGATTCTCAGAATATTAACAATATGAATAGAAGACGTCTACTTCATCTAATTTATCCTCAGAGCTCGCACCTCGCGGCACATCGAATGTAACTAACTTGTTGTACAGTATAAACAACGAAACTCCGATTTGAAAGTTTGGTTTGGTTATTCAATTTTAGGCTTTGTATTATCAATAATATTGTAGTTTTTGCTTCTGACATGGATAAGTGCTTGGGCTAGAACTGGGAATATTATTTCTATTATAATTACGGTCCCACGGTCATCAGAATGATGCGTCCCTGCTCAACTGGAATTCTAGGAATGATCTGAATTATTGAATAGTTTCTAGATGTTTAATCATTTAAATTTGTTTTTTTTTTTTGTAGGGAACACATTATCGGTATTGGAGTCAGCGCTGGGCGAGATTAAAGAAATCGAAGGGAGCCTGCAAGTAACGCGCTCCTACCCGCTGGTGTCGCTAATGTTTCTAAAAAAACTGGAGAAAATCATCGGCGTGTCCACGGCCGAGCATAAGTGAGTCTGTAACTGCCGCATTGTATTGTTTATTTAGCATTTGTATAAGTTTGTTTGATGGTGGATCATCGTAAGAACCAAGATGTTGCCCCGCAGAGGTACCGCCCTTCATCATAGACACCACCACGCCCCAGGAGCCACGCCAAGAAGATTCTGTACCGTACTAATATAGTAAAACTCAATAGTTAGTAGATTAGATTGGTATGTCTGTTTATATATTTTATATGGTACGAAGCTATACATTCTGTTCGTTTGTTTCCATACCTTCGCTGCCCTAAAGGGCTAAACTAATACCTACGCCTTCTGTTGAAAACGTGGACAGCCTTCGTAACCATTTAAATATTTTGTGTTTTAGTTTTTCTAATTGTGTGTGAAATTTCAGAGGTCAAGTGTTGCATATTATCAACAACAAAAATCTGGAGTTGTTGTGGGACTGGTCAAAGGGTAGAACGATTAACATTACCGGGGGGACCCTGTACATACATTCAAATCCAAAGTTGTGCTACAATCAGTTACTGCCGCTAAAGAACATGACTAGTAACCCCAGGTCGAACTTCACTGAGCTAGAAGTTTCTCAGGAGAGCAATGGATACCAGGCCTCGTGTAAGTACACAGCATTTTATATCCTTTATGAAAAGGCTCATACATACTCATAATTACAATTAAAGGCATATCTAATTCGGTCTAGTTGAAGAAATTATTGTGTAAAATTTATTTATAGGCAGCCTTATCAGATTCTTTTAAATTACGCATAAAATTCAATTACGCCGTATAGTTTGTACATCACTTATTTATGAATGAAGTGAAATAAAATCCGAGCATTGTTAAAAGAGATAACTAACTGATCCATCGGTGTTGTGATGTTCTCTAATGTGCATGATCTATTTGCTAATGTCCCAATTGACCTTGAGGTGTTTTCGAGTTTTCATTTATAAATAGCGCGAATATTGATCTGGTTCATTTTACCATAATATTTTTCTTTATTCCCTTGAACTTTTTGCGTTCAAAAATTTAGCTGACCAGGCAGCAGCAGTAGGCACTACTCCGTGCAATGTGCCTTTGATTCCTAAAGCCATTTATTTGTTCTAATTTCTAGTTGTTTTTGGTTGAATATGGCGTCTCGGTCAATTTAATGCATAGCTTGTTAGAACATTGCAGATGTTTTTAACAAGTTACGCCTACAAATACTGCCTGTACTTTATTTCTACTATGGACCTCATATATTTCATAACTCAATTAATACCTAGATTAAGATATAATGTACTTTTTATCCGGATTTTTTTTTGTGTGACTTCCTAAAGAAGTACTTTCATACGAGCGTATTTGCGGACAATAGCTAGCATTAACATAATGATTAATAATACATAACATGATTGTTCATTGTTTAGGTAGATAAAGTTTGTATTATATCTCGTTCTAGGAAGTCAATACGGCCATGCGGATTTCCCATCATGATGTCAACACATTGCAAAAAAATAACATTTGTGAATCATCGAATTATGATAAAAGAGGAATTTGTTTTAATGAACACGCCAAACTATATTTCACAACGTTCTCTCTAAAACCTAAATAATTCCATAAGATAATTTGTCTAGGAATAACACAGAAATATACCATTTTTTTTTAAACGCATTTACTATGACCGTCCAATGTTAGAAACGTGTCACCCGTTTTAAAAGCGCCCCGGGAATTGAACTACTACACCTCGTTCCTTATCCAGACACTCGCCACCACGGTGGTCGTCGCGAGAATAAATAAACACATTACCGGAATTAACGTAGGTTAAATCTAATTTAAATTGGCATCCGCCATACTAAATATATCGCTGTTAGTCATCGAACTTGTTATGTTTGTAGTATGAAGTAATAGTTGTCCATGACTTTGTTTGCGTTGATAATAACCATAAACCATTTTATTCATTGAATAACCTAAATATTGCGGTATTTCTTTGATTTTTAAGTTATTTGAAAGTACGAGTTTCTCGCAGCTGGGGACTCGTAATGACATTTCCCGGCTTGAAAGTCCTACTTTGTACTAATTTATGTTAATACAGTGAAACCTGAATAAGTGGGTCTTGGATAAATGGAAAACTTCTGTTATTTATAACTACAATGAGGTCCCGACACTTTTACATTTAGATGCTTCTGTTACTTGGAATTTTCAAACCTTATTAATTGAGATTAGACTGCTTAGGTTTTTTCGATATCTATTCTATTCTATAATTAAGACTTTGTAGCTTGTACTTGTATTAGTATTACGTTTAGAGAAATTACGACACGTTTGTTTACAAACACTCGAATTTCTTCCGTACTTGCTTTGTTTCTTAGTATTATCTAAGATTTCTAGATTTACTTCTATTTACTATTTAAGAGAGAGTGCACAAAATGTCAAAACTATAGTGTAATTTTCTTTGACAGTCGCTGAAAAAAGATATTATTGTATTATGAATGTGGAAATCGCCTCGATAAATCCCTCCAAAAGGTCTCTCTATAAATAAGACAACAGCCATTTTAAACCTATTTGGGAAACTGGGTAAATGAGAATTTTATATAACTGATAAAAAATCCTAGGTCCCTTGAGATCCCAGTTATACAGGTTTCACTGTAAGGCTGAAGAGTTTGTTTGAACAGGCCAAATCTCACGAACGTCTAAGCCGGGTTTGAAAATATTTTCACTAATACGAAGTTACATTATTCCTGAGTGCTATAGGATACATTTTATCCCTATATGATAAAAAGAACTACGTGTTAATCTAGGACATGGTCTTTTGGTGTGTAAAATTTCATCCAAATTCGTTCAGCGGTTTACTTCTAGCATTTAAACATGCACAAACATTTTAATTTATAATATTTGTAAGATACCTAAATGCATGGTTAATATTGTTGACATTTTGAAACAAATTAAACATACGTAATACGTATTATTTACGAGCGGCTGAACGTCTAGCCTTCTAGCCTTGGCCTATTAGAGCCGTCACTTACGAGATATACGATCAGGTCAAGACTTGACGGAACAGTGTAGTGAAGTGAAATGTATTAGAACATTTATGTTTTGAATCGTAGATCTTTATATGTATTAAATACTCGAAAGTGAACTACTTTTTTATCGAGTTTATTCTCGCAAACCTTTTATGACGTCACAAATCACAAGCTACGTTACTTAGGGACGATCTATTTTTCTATTTTGATTTACCGGGCCTACCCGCACGCGGTAACTTTTTTCTCTCCATAATCCCTATTCCTAACCATAAGGCCTAAGGCACCTCCATGATCTTTCTAGTATTGTAGGTGTCTTCAGCCGGGCTCGTAAAAGAAAAAGACACGTCGATAACATGAAACTATTTTATTCGCATTACTATTAACACAAATTTCCTGCAGGTTTGCCTGACGTTCTGAAGCTGCGCGTGTGGGAGTTGCGTCGCACAGCGGTGGTCCTAACTTGGAACATGTACTGTCCGGAAGACATGCGCAAGCTACTCGGATACTCAATCTACTACATTGCTGCTGAAAAGAACGTCACGCTATACGACCAGAGAGACGCTTGCACTGATACGTGAGTTTATTAGTAATAGCTAACAATCCATATTTGTGTATCAATCATATTGTCGAAGACATCTATAAGGGGCCGGTCAAGAATTACGTAACGTAATTTGGAAGGGAGGGGGGGTCTCGTTAAACGTTACGATGCGTAACAGGGCGGAAGGGGGATTCGTCTAACGCGTTATGCAACATAGTTTTTTTTTTATTTTAAAACAATAACAGAGGCATTTTAGCGACTTTCCAATATTCTGCGCGACATAATTGTGAATATTAGAAAAGAATTACACTTTAAAGTTAGGTAACTGGGTGCGGGGGCCTACGGGAAAACGTTACGGCGCGTTACATGAGGGGTTGGGGGTTAAAAAAATCTTCGAAATTTGCGTTACGTAATACTTGAACGGCCCCTAAGGTAGCGACAACGCTATTTTAAAATTTAATGTTAAATAAAAATATTATTAGATTTGCTTTCAAAATTTTATGGTTATGAACATACACATTAAGGGCCTGGTTTAAAAACAGATCGAAAATGTTAGGTTCTAATATAATCATTAGTATAATTACTTGGCATTATGAGACTTGTGTCTCAGAGTTACAAGGGAAATTCAGGGCTAACTAAATTATGTTTAGGGTAAGTTTTAGTTACTGAAATGAGCGTTGTCTATAGCTGGAACGTCCTCGACATGACAATAGACGAGGCTCGCAACGGGACCAGAGACGAGCTGCCGCCGCCGGAGACGAACAAGACGAGCATGATCCTGAACCCGTGCAGCAACATGCAGCCGTCGTTCTACCCGGTGACGCCGCTGGTGCCGTTCACGCGGTACGCGGCCTACGTGAAGACCTACACCACCATGCAGGACCGCCGCGGGGCGCAAAGCTCCATTATCTACTTCAAGACTCTGCCCGGAGGTTAGTTCGGATCCTGTACATTGTGATCCTATTTGGTACTTCTAATTTTTCTATTTTATTTCAATCGAATATTCAACAGTTTACTTACGTAATAGTTGTGAATGCATTACTCAAATTGCTTCGCCAGTCATAGGATTATAACTAACTTATTCATAATAATTATTATTATTTTACGGTAATATTTTCTGTTAGTAGCTTTGTAAATCAAAATACAAATACTTTGTCATGGTTTAGAGCTCATGGGCTGGTACGTGTCTACTCTATACAGTGAATGTATTTGCCATTGGGAGTGGAATGGACTGCAGAGACAAATTCCATATTTCGTTTCCGACTAGATCCGGCCTTAATGGTGTCTATATTATGATAATAAAAACCTTTTCTTTATCCATCAGCCCCGAGTCCGCCGACAAGCGTGACGGTGGAGCTTCGAACCCCGTACTCAGTGTCCATAAAGTGGGCGCCGCCGACCATGCCGAATGGTACGATCATCCTTTACCACGTGGAGGTGCACGCCAACAGCTACAACAAGCCCAAAATACTAGCCGGGAACATCAACTACTGCGGGAAGCGTATGTATTACTACTATATGCAATTTTTTTTTATCCAAAAATTAATCTTCTATCTATCTTTTATACTTATAATAAATCTGTAGAGAGGTCAATTCTGTACATGAAATATATTTCCAAAATAACTATCAGGGGGTGATTAGGGATCGATACTGATGCCAAAAATGCAATTAGTAAAATTTTTGTCTGTCTGTCTGTCGTGTCTGTATAACCGTTATAGAAACAAAAACTACTCGACGGATTTTGACGAAACTTGGTACAATTATTTGTCATACTCCTGTGCTGGTTATAGTATACTTTTCATCACGCTACAATTAATAGGAGCAGAGCAGTGAAGGGAAATGTTGGGAAAACGGGAGAAGTTACACCATTTTTAAGCTTCCGTCGCGTGTGCAACCTTAATGGTTAAAGCTACACAGAAATCATGTATGACGGAAATGTTCTCCTTAAAATTATGTAAAAATATTCCACGACAGCATATGTCTATCTTTTATGGTTGACTCACAATAACACGTGTAACTCCCGATAGCTTAGCAGTTCGAAGCTTTCTCATTATATTTGTCTACTCTTACGTTTATAACACTCTTAGTCATCCCTAATTAAAAAGTTAACATTATTAAATATTCCATAAAAAAGAATCATAGAAATCGGTATAGAAACACCAAAGTTATACATGAAATACGCTAATAATAAGCCATCATGCGTGAATACTGAATCATGCTATAAGGATAATTTTTGTATATATATAAGGTCGCGAACGCACAGGCAGGCGGCTTGCTTGGCACCTAGAGGCTAGCGAATCACCTAGCGAGTAGCTTCGTAAAACGAACATTCTCGAACGTTCGCGACCGACTCCATTTTTGAAGTCCGAAATCCACGCGGGCGAAGCTGCGTGCGGAAAAAAGACATATTAATATGCAGCTCATACAAAACAGAGTGAATAAACAAAGATGTCCACTATAATAATATTATTTTTTACAGCAAATGCACTAGCGAATATGATAAAAGCAAGTTTGGAAGAAGCGCCCGAGACGCAAGAGGAAAAGACCACTGGCGACGTGAAGAATGGCTCCTGCGCGTGCAACGAGGAGTCCAAGTCCAGCACCAGGTTCACTTCCCGCGCAGAGGAGGAGCGGATGGAGAGCATCAACTTTGAAAACGACGTGCAGAATCAGGTTAGTCATATTTATCTTTAATGAATGTTTAAAGCCTCTTAAGCCATTTTTCGGTTTCGCGGAGAAAATGCCGCATTTCTACCGCCCAGCCTTTGAGGGGGCCGACTGAGCGGTTATTTGGGGATCACTCTGTCTTATGGACGGGCTGTAAGCCGCCCGGAGAGATGGTAATCGTCAGGCGACTGTCGGACCGAGTCCCTAACACTATCTACTATGCACGGCATACCAACTCAAACTTCGCGGTCGCTGACGGAAGTGTCTAAATTGTCGTACGCAACCGCGGAGTCCGTCTCCTGTTGTTCAGGGGAGGTGGGGTCTCAGAAGCCCCCGCGCACCAAATAACGCCAACACTTCTTAAAACCTAGTAAAAATAATACAGTGTAAGAAATAAGAAAGTTATCTGTGAACTATTGTGTAATGAAATAACTTACATAAAAATAATTGTATTCTAAAAACCTACATCATTACATAAATCCCATCCAGTCGTACATAAATCCTAATAGTATTAACATTATAATATAATTATCAAATTACTCCCTTTCAGGTTTACAAGAAAGCAGACCGTCCGAAGTCGAAGACGATGGCGAACCGCATCAAACGCTCGCTCGACATAAGCCTCAGCAGCATGCTCGTCAAGCTGACAGAGAACAGAGACCCGCGCCCCGGCTTCAACTACTCCAACTCCACCGACGAAGACGGTAAGAATGGCAGTGAAGCGGGTCGTTGGTGTATCAAGTGGCATGAGCTCGTTACTGCTATCGGTACACTCTCGGACTAATTCTTTAATAGAATAGACGTAAACAGAGTTCTAAAATTGTATAGAGCGGACATTGGGAAGATTGTCATACAAAAATTTTGCGCTTGTGTGATGGTTAATTTACCGTGCAATAGCATATAAAATACTTCATATTTTCTTCATATGATTTGCACATTTTTAATGCGAATATTAGCATATTTTCTGAGGACGCTATCTTGTCATCATACATTTCAAATAAGACAGCGACTTATTACCAATTAGTAATAACTTTTGGAGATTAAATTGGGCCCTGATGTCTGGTCTATAACTAACTATATAGTGTAATGTCTTTGGTCGTAAAGTAACTTGTCTTATAACTGCGCTCGTCACTATACACGAGAACGACTCGGTTCGCTTTGCCTATTAGATTGTTTTTCCATTACTCATTCATTAACGTTATTATGATTTACGCCTAAACGCTGCCTCCCTTTGTGCTTCCTCTTGTTCTATGTCATGCTTGTCTGCAGTCATCACGAGCGTTAACATTCTCATTTCAGTAAAGTTCAGTCGCGTCGAGCCTAACCTATGCGTCGTTATGGATAATACAACAGGTTACCATATTACAGAAGTATTTGTTACATTTTTGTTATTGTGACGGGTTTTCGGTTGTTGCATGTTATCGTCACGTACTAACAGTTCACACGCGCGTCCATGGCTTTATCGATACCAGGTAGCAACACTATTTGATACGTTTCTTACAAACAAAACGAATAAAATTTTTAAAGTAATGGTACTATGATAAAATTCTGTGACGCATTGTGAACTGATTTAGATCTGATCACATCTGCCGCCTCGGTTATTTCACTTGACGAGTGAGCAGCCAGCATGAAGGAAAGTATTATATATAAAGTAGTATAGTTATATTGCATGATTATTGTAGTTGTATAACCGGCAATATTAATACAGACACGCTCATTTGGCCGACAAAGGCATCGACTCCGTAAAAATGCATGCGGTTATACCATTGAATGTAGAAAACATTTTTTATTACGTGATAGGTGTTACCTTGCCAGGGTAATTTTTATTACCCTGGTTGTCACTATGCGGAAAATTTAGTCAACATTATTTATAAGCGGGTGCAATGGCCATAAAAAAACATTAAATAGCGACCACCGACAACAAATTCTCGGAATACACATCCGAAAATTAATTACCATTATTTAATTGTTTATCTCACATCAATTAAAACTGTAGACGCCTTTATAAACAAAGTAGTCTACACTTTGTGCTGTAAACGCCGTTATTACCTTCGTCAGGTTACGTCAAGTCGCTGTACTACGAGCTGGACGGCAAGACGGAGTCGCTGACGGTGGACAGCATGCGGCACTTCACGTGGTACACCGTCAACATCTGGGCGTGCCGCGCGCGCGCCGACAACGAGACCAAGGAGCAGTACGACGACACCTGGTGCTCCGAGCGCGCCTACTACACCTTCCGCACCTCCGAGCTGCGTGAGTACAACCACCTACCTACACCTACATGCTTGTCGGCTGCTAATAACACTAACATAATACTCCAGCCATAGGTGGCACTTTCGTACAACATATATTACAAAAAGTTATTTGGATATTACATGCCCTAATTCTACTATTGTTATTCTAAGAGAATTCGTTGGAGTGGCAACTTCATACTTCCAGTAAGAAATACAAATACCCACACATCATATCGCACTAAAATAAAAAGTGCAAATTTAAACCGGGATTTTTGGTAAATATATTCGTTATGTATGACTTTTTGATACGATCTTAATATAGGTAAAGACTAGTATTCAGGAAAGAAGTTATACAATATGTAATAGGACAAGTTTTTTTTACATATTTTTTTTATATAAGCATTCATCGCACTTTAGTATGGGATGTAAAGTTTGCAAGCAGTATTTAAAATCGACTTGGCGTAGGTTTTACGATCTTCTTGGCTGACATCAAGCTAAACATACAACATACAAAGTATTATTACCTGGTCTGAGATGCAGACCCAGTACACCAAATATACAATATTTCCCGTTTTGTTCACAGCGAACGCAGACGTTGTGAACAATTTTAAAGCGGAGATCGTGAAATCTAATAAAACCTTTCCCGACGTGAACTTGAAGTGGGACCCACCGGCCAACCCGAACGGGTTCGTCGTCGCGTACAACGTGCATTACTCGCGAGTCGAAGACAGCAATCAGGTGGGTGCGGTTTGTGTTCGGTCTAATTTTAGTTGAATACCTATAAGAAATACTAGAGATTCTGGGGTTTGAAGGTTGAGACTACATCCTGGCATCATGTTTATTATTGATATCTCTTTATTTACTATTAAAAGTAAAGAGCATTAGGGATTAAAAATATTTTTGTTCAAAAATGTATGTAAGGAAGTAAGCTCTTCCAACTTGAAAGTATGCTATGTAAATCTCAGGTTAGTTAATAATTTTTTTTTTGGTTAATTTTTTTAGTAAGTTAATTATTTTTTGTTCAAAGTATCGTCTTTTTTCGGGCAGATCGATTTTGAAACGATCGACATGGAAGAGAAGTATAAAATCGCAATACAAAATGTAGATTTAATCATTAATCTCATGATGAAGGTGATTAAAACTGCACCGTGCACGTAATATAAGTTCAAATTGACTGACTAATCGACGACGGCAGGGTCAAGACGTCGGCCTGGGGACGTGCATCATCTCCGACGACTTCGAGACGGCGAAGCACACGCACACGCTGCGCGCGCTGTCGCCCGGTAACTACAGCGTACGCGTCACGCCCATCACCGTCAGCGGCGCCGGGAACGTCTCCAATGACGTCTACGTCTTCATACCGGTCAGTACTCTGTCATTTTGATTATAAGTATCGACGGTTTGTCAGGTCGCGTGTGTTTCGTATAACGCAGTTATGTTGCAGGAGCGAGCGGTGGAGTCGGGGTACGAGTGGGCGTGGGGGCTGGCGGGCGGCGGCGTGGTGATGCTGGCGCTGCTGGGCGGCGGCGTGTGGTACACGCGGCGCGGCCTCATGTCGCCCAACGAGATCAGCAAGCTGTTCCCCAGCGTCAACCCCGAGTACGAGTCCACGGTGTACGTGCCGGACGAGTGGGAGGTGCCGCGCGCCAACATCGAGTTTATACGGGAACTCGGACAAGGCTCTTTCGGCATGGTAACTACATTTTGCATACTTGATGATGTTAGAAAGTATATGACATATGTTTATATCATGTAGGACGAGCAATTTTACAATGTAATGCCTTTTCTTTTCAGGTGTATGAAGGGAGAGCGAAGAATATCGAAAAAGGCAAACCAGAAACTCGGTGCGCTGTGAAAACTGTCAATGAGCATGCCACTGACAGGTGAGTCAATGTTCAATATCTATCCATGGCTAACTTGTGTTTTCCAGGTTGCAGGTTTAATGTTTTAATATAAAAATCTTACACAATCTCGTGTTTTTGAGCATAAAAGTAGCTTATTTTAATTATAAACAAACGCTTAATTATAAATTTCGTGTAATTTTTATGTTAGCTCCCATTGTACACAAAACTAACAACAACACGATACATTTACAGGGAGCGCATCGAGTTCCTGAACGAAGCGTCGGTGATGAAGGCGTTCGACACGTTCCACGTGGTGCGGCTGCTGGGCGTGGTGTCCCGCGGCCAGCCCACGCTGGTCATCATGGAGCTGATGGAGTTCGGCGACCTCAAGACTTACTTGCGCTCGCATCGGCCCGACGCCGACTCCTCGCTGCCCAAGAAGGACGCCGCCGGCGACCCACCCACACTGCAAAATATTTTGCAAGTTAGTAATTTGTTCTGTCAGAAGCCATATAAAACTTTTTTCTATAATTTTAATGATAAATGGGTACTACTCGCTGCAACACTAATTGCTACAACCAAAGACTGTTTCGTTGTTGTACTACAGTCTACATGTTAACAGAACTACAGTTTATTTTGTGCATTATGTAACACATGATTGTTTTTTGCAGATGGCTATCGAGATAGCTGACGGTATGGCCTACCTATCGGCCAAAAAATTCGTGCACCGCGACTTAGCGGCACGTAATTGCATGGTCGCCGGCGACCTCACGGTAAAAGTGGGGGATTTCGGCATGACCAGAGATATTTATGAGACTGATTATTATAGGAAAGGCACTAAGGGCCTACTGCCGGTGCGATGGATGAGCCCCGAGAGTTTGAAAGACGGGGTAAGTTAAAACACTCATCATTAATACTATTTTATGTAAGTTACCTTTACAGTTTAATCTAAATGCAAATGTTGTTTTAGGTATTTTCCAGTAATAGCGACGTGTGGAGTTACGGCGTCGTGTTATGGGAGATGGCAACACTAGCCATGCAGCCATATCAGGTACAGTAAAGTTCGTGACTAATAATCTTACAATACCATAGAAATAGTCGAAAAACGATGATATAGTTGTGGTAGCTGTGGCGGTGTATGTGGGTGTATGTGGGCGTATGGAGTGTGAGACGTGCGTGTGCGCAGGGCCTGTCGAACGAGCAGGTGGTGCGGTACGTGGTGGAGGGCGGCGTGATGGAGCGGCCGGAGCACTGCCCGGACCGGCTGTACGAGCTCATGCGCCAGTGCTGGTCGCACCGCGCGGCGGCGCGCCCGTCCTTCCTGCGCCTCGTGGCCGACCTCGCGCCGCACGCGCATGCGCACTTCCGACACCGCTCCTTCTTCCACTCGCCGCAGGGGCAGGAGATGTACGCGCTGCAGCGATCCGCTCTCGGTAACTACCACCTCACTACTCGCTATCGATACAAATTAAAACTGGTTAAGTCGACCCACATGACCCATCTAACTATAATCATACCAACATATTCACTCATTTAGCCATCAATTGAATTATCAGCATTTAGTCTTGTATAATTTAGTTAATATAATGTGTACTATTCTGGAAGTCCGTTGGAACCCTAAAGGTCGATAATGGGCCAAAAATCCAACTATTATTTAGTATTTACTACAATAGTAATTTACAAGACATAAAGTTGGTTTTCGTTAGATTTTTGTTTTATAATAATATATTTTTTGCATTAAAGTCCTCAGTTATAGTTTATTAGTATACTATATTATTTGGTATAGCCGATATTAAATCGTTGCACAATATATTTCGCAATACCTTGCTTCACAACCACTGCCGCTATCGAATTCATTTTTGTATTCATCATGATGTCACTGGAGACTGGTCTCCACTCGCTCACCGTTCACTCATTGAGAGCTAAACTACACAAATTAACTATACTTATCACTAAAATTATCATAACTATTGGATAAACGTTTTGTTATATCCACATCATAAACGCTTCGTGAAAACGATTGCGCTTTGGTTTGGTGCTCATCAGTAAATGATAACATAGTGATATCACTGTGATACCTAATATAAACATTGTTTCTCTTTTCATCATCATGCCATCAAAGAAGGTTGTGTCAAGCTGTCGGCACACTGATCAACCGTAAGTAACGGTATTTGCATGCTGGAGCGTAATGAGCACTTTTGTTATCATTTTCTGAGTGACCCTAAGTCTCAAATGGTTCTGTATATTTTGTAGCACTGTTTAGTCATGTCGACATTTGCAGCTGTAACTGTGGGTATTAAAAGTTTAAATATGCATGTATAATTCGTTTTTCTTATCAGGCGTGCATAGTTAATGACGGTTAATTTTATAAATAAGTAGGTTTTAAAACAAAATCACTGAAAAAAACTGTCTTCGGATGTTCCCAGATTGACTGAAATCAAACGATGGTTTTTCTAACCATGCTCTTTTGAACGACATTGGATTTCTCAAAGGAGATTGCGGTTAGGCAGCTTGCTAGTCGCAAGATGTTGAACAGATCCCACATTTTAAGAGACGCAAGGAAAAACGAATTATATTAAAACCACATAGCTGCTGAGTCGTCTTATTTTGCTTTGTGATTATCGAATATCTGTTAGACCAGAATTTTGGTAGTACTGTCTGTTCGCTTAGTGATTTAGTTAACTATATTTTAAGTATTAAATACAGTAGCGCTTTATAGGTTACAAGTTAATACATTGGTGATAGGTCAAAAAC
>NW_023593929.1:0-18344 GCF_014839805.1 Manduca sexta
CAACAAATAAAAAACCTATTGAAAATAGAACATTAAAACAACTTACAAAGTAAACTGCTAAGCACACAACTGAAATATATTATTAGCTACCAATACTGAGTTCAATCTGCCGGCACTTCTAGACCAACTACAGGGTCATTTTGACATCACATTACTCAATGAAACCAGATTCTTATCTACTTGGAAACAACACTTTGCAATAAGTTACTTGAGCCGTAGATGTAAAGAAAAAAAGTGTAAGCTTTGAACAAAATAAATAACAATAAAAGTAATTTCAATGTTATATGCCCTAATGAAATTTCCAGTATAGGAATTCGTCGCAGCGACAACATCGCCATATTCGCACGAAACCACAGTGATAAGAAAATCAGAAACTAAAACAAGAATTTTCAGTAAAAATATTCGTTATTCAAATGACAAAGAAGTCCACACACAGCTTGATTAAATTGATGCCAAAATTTACTTAAAAACTGCTTCGGAATGTCAGATATCGTAGGGAAAGCTTCTCTTCCGCCCTGTGAATTTGGGGCGTTTGGAGAATTCCACCACGGTATCCCTGGCTTGTCGATAAAGTTGTGCACATTGTGGTGACGATAAAGCCTAACCTAGCTAACCTACCAGGCTTTCACTAGCTACCTAAGCAATGACTACCCGAAGAAGAAAGGCAATAAGAAACTACGGGCTTTAATGTTGTCATCAATCGTCCAGTGATTCGTTTGTTGTGTTACATGCCTTTTGCATACAAAGTTGGGAAGTACGCTATTTCTACTAGCAAGCAGCATGTGCATGCACTGTTGTGTTTCGGTTTGAGGACATTAGCCAGCGTAATTACTGGGCAGTCACAAGGCTTAAGGCCCTTCCCGAAATATGCAGTTCTACGAATAATTTCTTTAAAAAAATATTAACTACTACCGAAATGTTCACTATTAACTTGCTTATTTAATAATGTTCGTTGCAAATTGAAATTAATTAGGAGAAGCTTGGAGTCAACTATTAACCTAAGGGACATTTTAATTATGGAATTATTGATATGGTATCCGTATTATAAAATAAAATTACAACCAAAGTAAAGATAACATTGTGTGTTTAATATTTTTTTTGTAATGATTTCTTATGTTTACGCGAATGTTCGACATGAAAATTAAACTATTTTTCTGATTTTATAGCAATTTTATATTTTAATTGTCTCCCCGACGTTTCGAAGACTTTGCAGCCTTCTTGGTCACAACAAATCTTCGAAACGTCGTGAAAAATGCCAATATAAAATCGCGATAAAATGCGAAAAATAGTTTAATTTTAATATATTTTGTATTATAATTTTCGAATACTCAGCTTCTAAAATACGGATAGCACGCCGCTTGGCTGGCGGCAGCGTCTCGACTTTATTACCAGTGCATTTACCTGCAATGTCTTTTACTTGACACAGGTGCTGCTTCCAATCGGCTGCCGGTGTCTCCAAGTTCTTAGCGCGTTCTTCTATCGACGCTTCGTCGGCGGGCAAATAAATCACACACACATTGTCAATGGGACGGCGGTATTTCACCCAGGATTCCGGCACGAATACATATTTGGACGCTCTACCTTTGAAATTCTCGAACTTTACTATGGAATATGAAGACATTTCGTAAAATAAGTGCGGTTATACGCGGGTTGTCTGAGCGGTCTGCAACGATCAGCAGTGAGCAGCTTTGTGGGAACTGCCCATAAAATACACCTATATATGACAGAATTGGTTGGCCGCTAATGTATTCCGCTCGCGTATAGATGGCAGTACGTAATCCATAGTTACATTATCGTTTCATATTATAAAACAAAGTCCACCGCCGCGTCTGTCTGGTGCGAAACATTCAAAAACACGCCCAACGGATTTCGATGATGTTTGAGACCCTGGGAGCGACATAGGCCACTTACCCGGGTAAATATATAAACGGTCATAACTTGTAATCCCGTTGACTTACAAGTTTGATATCTTCACAGCTGACAGAGACCTTACACACGAGTATATGACATAAATTTCAACTTGATAGCTCTACGCGTTTATGAGAAAGACTGTCTTAGACAGACGGACAAACGGACAACAAAGTGATCCTATAAGAGTCCCTTTTGAGGCAGGGAACCTTAAAATGATCCCGGCAATTTTCATACATAAGAAAGTTCTGTATTTATTAAAAGGAATGCTTACAAAAACATTTCAGAATTCATTTTTCTTTTTCAATTGCTTCAGGGCTAAATCATACCCTGATTATGTCGCTCTGGTAGATAAACGTCAACAATGTTTAACATTTAAACAATTTAACTTAAATAAAAAACAAAAGTTACTTAATTATTCTAATTAGAGTGATATGAGGTGAAACATAAGGCACGACCTACAGTTTGACTACAACTTTGCATCTTCCGAATGATGATCGGCTAAAACGATATCACAACAAATTATTTTAATCCCCGACTCTAAAATTGGTAACCAGTGTATTAAAGTTAAATATTTTTTGGTTTTAGAAGGCGGTATAATGTTTTGTTAAAAAGTTTTTACTAATCATAAAATACCCGTTTTAATTGGTGACATAATTAAAACATTTGGACGTCGGTTGATAATATACTGTTTCCTGTTGATTGTGATTAATCCAAACTAAAATACAATTTTGCGGTCATTTTGCTAATGAAATATAAGGTTACCATCCGTCCGAATTTCCCCGGATTTGTCCTAGTTTGAGAGGGGTCCGGGGTCCATAATTTTTATAGATAAGCGTTAAATTGAAATAAATCTTAGTCAAAAAATTCATAAACGGTGAATGCGGCCAAGGCATGGCAAAATAGTCTACGATCGAACGCCCCGATCTGTGCCCCGCGCGTTGAAAAACATATTTTTTCAGAGGTGTTCGGGGACAAACCCATATTTAGGCCAAATTCAATTCAAAGTCCAGGATTTTTTCCTGTTTATCCGGCGTCGGCAACTTAGGTGATGGCGGCCCTAATTAAATATCTGTTATCTTACGCGAGCTGCCGCCTTTATTCTGCGCATGCGTCAGTTCGTGCTGGACTCTGGAGTACTGAGCGTTGCGGCGCGGCGTCGTGGCTGCACTTGTGACGACATGGCGACAAAGTATCATGTTGTTACGTTCGTAAATTCTAAAAGTGAGAATGAAACTAAGTATGCCTTCGTGCCGGAATCGTGGGTGAAAGTTCATCGTCTGACGGATAACACGGCTGTGATCGTTTACCCCAGCGAGGACTCATCGATTGAAGAGCGAGTTAGGAAGAATGAGATACCAGCGGCGGACTGGAAGCGGCATTTGTGCGAGATTGTATCTAGTACTAGTAAGTGGTTGAATTCAGTCCCTAGCCTTCTCCCCTCCTCCGATCCTATGAGGTTTCCTCATCCTTCCCCCACACTTGCTTCCCAGCTATCCCTTCCCAACTTTCCTCCAGGACCCTGCACTCGCTAAGCCGAGGGATCCAGTATCCCATTCGCGGGTCCCCGGTGTAGCCTGCGAGGTCCAATACTCAAAAATAACCTGGAAACCAAGTCGTAGTTTATATGTCGGACAAGTATTGAAGGGCTGTAAGGGACTTTAGCGATGGCGGCGACGGCCCTCGCATACGAGACACCTACCAGTAAAGGATTGCGAGCACAATGCGACTACCGCTTTGATATTCTGGGTTCCAATACCCGTCCGGTAGTGATATTCGCTTTTTTATTCAATGTCAGCATGGAGTATGGAATTTGTGCCCAATATATTATATTGTACTGTACTACTGTAAGGAGCTAAGGATTTCAACTAGGCTTTCGACCATCTGCCTGAAACGAGTCCTTGAGTATTTCGGCCATATTGCCCGGAAGAATAGTGACAATCTTGAAAAGATCGTTATTACCGGCAAAGTCCAAGGTAAAAAGATCTCGAGGGCGTAATCCGATGCGCTGGTCGGACCAAATCCGCTCCGCTCTTGACAGCAACATGTATGAAGCAATCCACGTTGCTGAAGACCGGCACCATTGGCGCAGTATAGTCCGGAATAAAATGATCCGTGTAGGGGGTCACGACCCTCAGCATTGAGGACATCGACGCAAGAAGAAGAAGAAGAAGAAGATATTATATTGTGGTCGCTGTTCGGACGAAACAAGAATCTCATTTGTTTGAGCGATATGTTTTTTTTTTCAGATGATGTCAACGAAGCAGTTCTTTCCACGTTGCGGTACACAAGCCTAGGATCAGCCTCAGTAAATAAAGGTACACCTTTGTTTATTTTTACATTATAGTTGTATTCCGTCCGCTGTACAACACCGCTCTGAGGTCCTGGGTTCGAATTCCGGGTTAGTATTTTTTTATGCTCGCTTTTAAATTCTAGATTCCGGGCTGATACTGAGTAGGAAAACCTAATATCACTTTAGTTGACTCGGGCTTCGAACCCAAGACCTCAGCGCTGTATTTGATCCGCAATATAACTACGCCACTAAATCAATAGATTTTACTATTCATACCTAATCATATTTATCGATTTTCTTTAGGTGTCAAAGCGAATAAACATAAATCAAACACTATAGACTTGAATAAGGAACTGTCGAGCAGTAAGAAGCCTCGTATCACATCTCAAGTTCAAAACAATAGAACACCAAGCGAAGGACCCATGGGATCTTCTACACCTATAGCTAAAAATAATACAACCAATACTGAAAAAAATGTACACGAAAATACAAGTTTAATAAAATCACTTGCATTTTCTAACCCTAAAAATAATAAGAACCCGCAAAATGAAATTATATCCAATGAAAAAGAAGACACTACACCATATTTAGTAAAGTCTTCATATTCTGATAACAAAAAACATGAAAATAATATACCAAAATCAATACTAAAGTCTCCCGAAATAGTTTCTACGCCTCAAACTAAGGAAAGTACACTAAATCAAGATAATACATTTAGTGGAGTAAAGCGTAAAGTCCAATTTGAAATGGATAAAAATACGCAACAATCACAAGAACCCACTCAATTTTTTATGCCTCAAGTTAATGATGGAGTTATCGATAATCGACACAATTTAACTAAAGACGACTATAGCTTAGTTATGATTAAAAATGACGAACAAAATAATAAGGCACTGTCTTCAAAAGAATCCATTGATTTTTCAGCAGTTGACAATTGTACAAAAGATGAATTAGTGAAAAATCTAAATAAGCCACCAATTTTCAATGCATCTAGATTGTCAGCTGATAAATTTGTAAAACCAAATACGCAAAGTGAACCTGCTGATGAACGCATCATTGATGATGCTCAACGTCCAACAAATGATGAATTTTCGATGACGAAATATATCGAAATACACGAAAATACTTTACCAAAATCAACTGGATCTGCTCATGTCATTGAAAACAACCAAACGAATATCATCGAAGGAAATAAAAAGCGCAAATTCTTGGAAAAAATTGGCTCTATCATCTATGAAATGCAAAAGGGGACGATTGAAATTATAAATGCAATGAATGATTACACATCGAAACATTTAGATATTGCCATCAACGCATTGAAACAACCAAATATTGGCAATAAACCTGAGCAAAACAAGGAACACAGGATACCTACTTTAAATCATTAACATTCAGGCCTAGGACTTATAGATGCCATGGAAAATAGCAAGGTCTAACTCAACCAGGCAGGACTTCATCACGTTTACGGCAAAGAATTTTGGGTTAAGGGAATTTATTTACTCATTAAAGACAAATTGTCCACTCAGAATGAAGTTACTTAAAAACTATGGTTAGCTCAATCAATCTTTACATGCATTTAAAATATTTCTTCCGTTGCAAATTTTCTTAGCCTTGTTTTAAATATCTTCTTTGAGTTACTTTCTTTTATATTGTTTGGAAGACTTTTGTATAATAGGGTATTTAGTGTATGTGAGATAAATTCAATAATACATAAATAAGACAGTTTAATCAAAAAGAAATCGGAAAATAGTAGTTTCAGTTCATAAAATTATAAAATATTTTTTTAAATTCAATTCAAAGTTTTGAGTTTTTTAATCTGTTTTACAAATATGCGAAACGAGTGCCGCCACGACATGACGTCATTAAGGCGGTAAACTACTTGTTCGCACTTGAATCCACATTTTTTGGGGTTTTACACTACTATTCTTACATTCAGGAACAACACACCAATGAGAAGAATAGTAGCTCATTTTAATTGTAATAATTTCCTCTTTCTCTTTGCACGACATTCTTACTTGATGTTTACTGTCGAGATTACGTCAGCAAAGTAGACTGTAGAGTTTTCGTTTATTTACGCGGGAAAATTTAAAATGTAATATTTAAATGTATTTTAATGCCACTTATTGATTGAATTTTTTTTATAAATTTCTAGTGGTATTTTATCACCTTAAGATTAATTTTAGTCACTTTTCAAAAGAGTGTAATTGCCTATTACGCACCCTCACACATTATATTTTTCTACCCGTAATTGCTGGTCCTGTGATGTCTTAATTTAATTTTGTTAACAAACTATGATGGAATGTTGTCATTGTAAATTTAATGTCCGATGGTATTTTAAAACTTAATATTTTACTTATTAGAATACAGATTGTGTATGTATACAGTTGTTTTGTTAAATATATTGGTTTAATACAGGGTACGGTTATCAATCATTTTATCTAACTTAAAAAATGTTTTTATGATTTTGTTTTGTGATGTTTTCCTTTAGATTTGATATAATTGCTGAACCCCAAACCTTTATAAGGTACTCTAGGTGCGACTTGATTAGCAAATTATATGTATATCGACGATCGAGAGGCTAATAGGGGACCGTCCTGTGTTTGATTTTGTACATTATTCTATATGCAATGGTTAATAATAAGAAAAAGAAAACCTCCTGCGAAAACTGCATCAAAATTGGTTAAAAAATGAGCCGGTAATTCATATTTTAAATATTACTATGTGCCGAAGTGTGTGCGAAGTGGGAATATCGCTTCATCTCTTTCTTTCGCACGCGTCGTAATGCCCGATGACGTCACACGTGGGTATTGCGCCTCTTTTCTGTTTCTTGTTACTTACCCCTTCTACCGAAAATGAAAGACTTATAACTTGTTGATTTTTTACCGGATTTAAATAATTCTTTGTGTTATAATTTATATAAAGTAAATATTTGACAATAATAAAGAACTAAATGAGTCCGGTCCCCTATTGATTTCAGCCACATTTTTTTGTGACATTATATTTCATACATATTTAAATCAGCATTTTTTTTATGTTTTTTTAACCAAGTTACAATTTTTCGAAAAAATTATGTTGCTGAAGTCAATTAGCCTTCAACCGTCGGTATGAGCTTCTTTATATCCCAGTAATTTATTCCCGTAGAAAATATTTGGATTATTTTATCTAGAATTTTTATATTCATTAATGCTCCATTTATCTAACGTACCTAATTCAACTCTGTTTTTTTTTTAGTAATTTGTAATAAATTATTATTGTTTGGTTTATGGCGTAAAAAATCAAATTATAAAATAAAATTATGTACGATCTGTTATAACTCATTTTTCTATCAACAAATTTACAAACATTGCAATTAAAAATAATATAAAACCGTAGTAATTGCGCACTACTGTTGGTCTTACCGGTGGTAGGTATCTCATATATGTTTATTATTACAATTTTGATTGTAAATGTAGGCGAATGCACGCTGTAAACCGTCATTTAAGTATGAATTTATGTTCTCTTTTATTTCCTGTCTTTAACCCGGCGAGCGTGTGGTGAAAAAATGTAACAAGGAGTATGAGGCAGGGTATGACATACCCCTTAAAAAAATTGGCTATAAAACTTGTTTCTGAAGAAGTATTATACTATTTATTTTTTGGTATCATAAGACAATACCATCATAATGCATTGGAAATAAAACAATCGCGCCATTTTAACAATTTAATTTTTTTACCTCGATGGAAATAAGTCACTTTGAATTTCAAACAAACACTTTCAGTCTCTTAAAAACTAAAAAGGAACTAAAGTAAAACCAGTTTTATGATAAAAAAAAACTTAATCGTATGATAGAATATGAAATAATTTTCTTTATAAACTAAAAAAATCATAAAAAATTTAGGAACATCTTAGGAACTGGAGATAAAATCTGTGCAGTTTTTGCAAAAACGTTGCATGCTCCACACTAATAGCCTTTCCTCAGCTTGTTCATGAGTATTTTGTCTTATGATTATTTTTGTTGGGGTAATGTCTACATCTAATAAAATGACCAGGAACATTTTGAGTCGATGAAAGTGATTCGTTGATCTGGGAAGAAATTCTCTGACGTATATAAATCGGAATATATAATTTTGTCATTACACATCTTCAGGTGTTCGTAAACTAAAGCCAAGCCTAAGTTACGGATGAAATCGGTCCAATTAGTGTCTTTGCCCTGATTTTCACGAAACATAGGACCCCTGGGGGCCCGTGGGCCCCCTCTCAGGGGATCCGCAAGTAAAATAAAAGTTAAAAGAAAAACTATAAAGTGCACGCTTTTGCACTCTTGTATATCTAAAAATAAATACAGAAGTAAACTGCTAGTAAAACAAATTTAAGAATCCAACTGAACAACATCAACCCAAACATTACGACTTTGGTCGCAAAAAGGTCGCATAAGGTGGCATTAGCGGTCCGCACTAAATAAAAGTTTGCGAAACCCTGTTCTAGTAAGTACATCTTCTATCATGGACCGAAGTTGTTTTTCTATTTTCAACATCCATTTTCTATTAAAATCTACAATTAAACAAAGAAAATAAGTTAAAATAGCAGAAAAAGCAATTTTAGTTTTTGTCACACCAGCTATGAGGCGGGGTATCACGTACCCGAACTCAGTTTGGAAGCGTGTAACTCGAATGCAGGTTGCCGCGACACTGTGATCACGCCACTATTACCTTCCGCAACCCTGTAACTCCAGCTACTCAAAGAGACTATAAGTTTGAAAGTCAGGCACAAAAAATATACGCCAGTAATTAACATGGGGGGTATGACATACCCCGCCACACGCTCGCCGGGTTAAATTTATTTTATGCCGCTCCAGGTTTAATCGATTGAATTTCATCTTATCCCATGTTAACGGTGATGTGCGTGCATTAGCTTATATAACTATTGTGACTATGAACAAGAAAGACTTGAAAAAAAAAATACAAAAGATGTACTGAACAATTGATGACAAAAAAGAAAGCCCGGAGTTTCTTTCTGCCTTTCTTCTTCGGGTAGTCATCACTTAGGTAGTTAGTGAAAGGCTGGTAGGTTAGCTAGGTTAGGGCTCTGGTCCTCGCCGGTGAGGACCGCGACGTGTTATCCTTCTATTTCCAACTACCTGCCAGCCCGAGCTGGTTACTTCGGTTTGTACCTTGTTTTCATTATAAATTTTATCCCTAATTTAAAATGTCCATAGTTATATAAGTAATTTTAATAGTTGTTTAGAAATAATAATAATTATTCTTATGCTTTGTTTTAACATATTATAAGTGCAAGTTTGTTCGCCTACGTGATTACTAAATTATTTTATTTTTTTATTTTATTTTGACTAAAGCACGTCCAGCATCTTGCTTGGATCTGCCTTTTATAAAGCCGAATTGTCTATTATGTAAGATCCCATTTTTATTAAAAAAAAAACACCAGCATTTGGTTAAGCATTATTTTCAAATACCTTACTTAAGTAAAATAGAAATACGTCAGAAATTAGAGGGGGTGATAGGACAACCTGCTTTAAAAATTGGTACTACTTTACTAACCTTCATAAGATCAGGAAATATGCCGTCTCTGACGCAGCAGGTAAATATTTCCTCAAGAATTGGGGCAATGTTGTCTATTACTGACTGCAACGCTTTAACAAATAAACCCCATAGGTCTCCAGTGCTTTTTATGTTTAAGCTCTTAAATACTTTTATGATATCAGAGTGCGTGACAAACTCTTAATTTGAAATTTGGAATCGACAGACCAATTATAATTCTCTTTGCGACAGACCAAAATTTTGTTTTAAGAACAACTCAGCTGCCCCTGGTGAGGATGGCAGACATTTTGTCGTTTCAAAAGGTATGTTATATTGCTTGTCATTGTTCTGAGGTTATAATTTATATGTCAATACAGGTAAGTCTAGATATGTCACCACTGTCACTTTCAAAGAGAGAGAGAGAGAAACAAAAAAATGTGTCACTTCACTTCTTTTTTACTGCAAAGCAAAGGTCATTACGTCTTGAGCCGTATATATGAGGACATTTGGTGCCTACGTGTTTTTAGAATAACACAAAATTCAAAGTGAAAATCATGAATGCAAAAATGTTAATTTTAAAAAAAGAAAAAACGTAGGTCTCATGATTTCAGATCTAGTTTCATAAAACATAACATTTGAGTATGTTGAAAAAATGAAATGTCAGCGAAAAGGGAACGATTCAAATTCTTAGAAAAAATTAACTTTATCATCTATGAAATGCAAAAGGGGACGATTGAAATTATAAATGCAATGAATGATTACACATCGAAACAACCAAATATTGGCACTAAACCTGAGCAAAGCAAGGAGCACAGGATACCGATATTAAATCATTAACATTCTGGCCCAGGGCTTATAGATGCCGTGGAAAATAGTAACTTGTAACTCAACCACGCGAGACTTCATCACGTTTACGGCAAAGAATTTTACTTCTTGATCAGGCGTTTATTACTTTTATTACAACATACTGGTTGATTTTTAAATAGGAAGACCAATTGAATGTAATTGTATGAAATAAAGTTTCGCCGATGCGCGGGTAGCCTCATATAAAATGTTGCAACTAATCTCGTTGTTTTGTGGATCAGTGGATGCAACATTCGACCTTATGAATATTTTTTACAAAACATATAATATGTTATTGTTGAACGTCAAAGTAATTTTAATAAAATAATGCTATCAATCTTCCCTTACCATAAGTTAATTAACAACATGTAGTAGTGTCATATTTATTTTATTATATGTATATATTAATGAAATTCATTAAAGAATATCAGTAATCAACTATCTATACCGTATCCAACGAACCGTCTCTAAAAATATCGTCTATTATCCAATTAGTTTGAGGTTGGAACATTCTTGAAAGATCTGGAATAGTCGAGAACTCTCTAGTATAATTCGGGTCTGTTATCGTGTTTCCACTTATTTATTTATTTATTTAATAAGGTACACCGCCAGCATACATATCCTTAAATCTAAAATAAAAAAGTATTGCGTGTTGACAATTGGCTGATATGCATGCCAATTACAGGTATACACAACGTTCACAAAGTAAATATAATGTTACTAACAAACATTAATACTTCGTTCCGGAAACATCGAGATCCTTCGAGAACGTTCCATCACCGAACTTTCCACATTCGGGTAGGCGCTATTATCGGCGAGTGCCACTGGGCGTAACAATACTTTCAATTAACTTTGAAATTTTGGTTACTATTAGCAAATAGACATTGAGCTATTGCCGCTTCCATAGCTATTCAATCTGAGAGCTTGTTTCACAAGGTTGAAGTAAATTTGATTCGATAATTATCGTATTAAACATGTAATGAAGACAGTATTTATGTGATTACTATTTATTTGTTAGCATATATTAGAGTGACTTTTGTATTTAGTCGGGTTATAATAATAATAATCAATTATTTATTTCAGACAACACAGAACCATAGTACTTATTAGTAAAATAATAATTACTTAAGCACCAATGTTAATATCAGAACAATAACAACAACGATTTTGTTCCGTAAATTGTAGAGGATGAGAGAGGAGAAGTACAAGTTTCTGAATTTAGTTTATCATCCTTCCCACGAAATGCCTTAGAGTAGGTGACATAACGGTCTCCGCCACTGTTTTCAGAATGCTATTGTGACTAGCTCGTATATGTACAAGGGACTTATACATTTGTGTGAGTGGCATTTATCTCCGATCCAATCCTGAGAATCAACCAATCAAAATAACTCGTTTGTGAGTTTGTCAAAAAACTTTGTTCTGATTGGTACATTTTCGCGATGGATCATAAAAAAGCGATTGTATTGATTTATTTATTTTATTCATTATTATCATTAATGAAGTAACATAGACTCATCTGTTTCTTGAAACTGCACCAAGAGATTTTATAGACAACTTAGATTACATAATATTTAAAAAAATAAGTAGTTATTTAAAAAATAACCTTGTAAAAACTAGATATAAAGTATAAAGTGGGAAAAGTATAATAAAAAAATACATACAGTAAAACATAAAACCTATTTTATTGATGTCGCTTAATCAGAGGTTGTAAATAAAAAAAATGCTATTACTATTTTATATTTAACTCTTCGACCTGTATTCTACCGATAGACACGAACGTCCTTATAAACTATTTGTTCAAAATCTGGAGTTCGCTGCAGCGCTAAAACATCGGCGTCTAACCAAACTTTTTTAAAAACATGCAGTGCTAGCGTGCTTTAAATAAATCTATATATACAAAAATGAATCGCCATTTCCCTTGGTCATCGCATCACGCGTGAACGGCTGGAACAGTTTCACTAATACTTTTTTTGTTGTGTTAATTAAAGTCTGTCGTTTATAATGTTCTTATAATGTCCCCAACACCGGCGGGGGGTCGACACATCGTTTACGCGCACTTGTATCACCTTTCTCTATTGAAGGGTCGGCACGCAGCTGACGGGGTCGGCGCGTCGTCAACGTGCATACTCTAAAAACAAGATATATCTAATACAAAAAAATTATATAGAAAATATTAAGTAACAACGTATTTTTATTATAACTAGTGTGTCGCTATCGTCGGTATGGGAGGGAACTAAGTAACTCCGATTTGGGTGATTTTGATTTTGTCTATATCGATAATAATATTGAGAGCACTTGAGAGCGGACCTGAGTCGCAGTTATTAATATACCCGCTTTGCTCGCGGCTTCGACGGCGTGAAGGAATTTTCTGGGATAAAAGTCCCGCTATATATTTTCCCGTGATAGAAAGTAGCCTATAACCTTCCCAGGATCTTAAACTATCTCCATACCAAATTTCATAAAAATCCGTTCAGTAGATTTTGAGAAAATTTATCACATACAGACAGACAGGAAAGCGGACTTTGTTTTATAAAGTGTATAGATATGAGACTTAACATCCAATGTATTAGAATGGCGAGCACAGTAGAATGTTAGACACGTTGCCGTTTCACTTCTGTTAATTTATTTCGTACGCAATTATTAAAGTCTTCTTCTATAACATCACCCCATCCTCTTTACTCCCAATGTGTTTTACGTAACCGAACAATGCATTGACCGCATGGCTGTCTAACCTAAAATCTTTGCCGGATAGAGAGCATTTCTTCAATGCAGGCTTGTTAAAAATTAATGTCAACACTGTACGTATCAAATTTGTGGACGAGTTCGCTTCCTTTGTATATTGATCCAATTTGTTTTTGACAACGTATATTTTAGAGTTTTCCATCAGCTCAGTCAATCCTGGGCCAGGGTGTTGATGCAGCAACGTCCATTTCGTATACGAATTTGTATTAACACTAGTGTCTTTGCTAACATTTAACATTGAAGTGTTAACATTAGTGCACTCGTCTTTGTTAACATTTAACATTGAAGTGTTAACATTAGTGCACTCGTCTTTGTTAACATTTAACATTGAAGTGTTAACATTAGTGCACTCGTTAACAGAGTTTAACATTAACGTAGCGCTGTCAATGAGACTGCGTAAGAAATGTGTCATTTGCGTGAAAACTTTTTCGAGGTTGTTGGACTCTTGAGTAGTTTGCGTGTTTGAGGTGTTCATTTCGTGTGCTGTACTTCTCATGGTACGCCTTCTCTTGCAATTATCATCTCGTTTTACTTCTATTGAGCTCCTGTGGACAATGGATTTATTTACTTTTAAATCAATTACAAATCATAAATTGGCACTAAATTTAGACGTTTAAATGGCGGAACTAATCCGCTAACTAACGTCGCCAGTCGATACCCCAGGGGGGGGGGGGGGGGGGGGGGCGGGGGGTTTGTTGGTATGGTGAATGAGAAAAATATGAATTGTAGGTAAAGTAGGAGGTCCCCCTCTTCCGCTTTACCAATAACATAGAGAGGATCATAATTGAGCGTACGGGAATCGACCAAGCTTGTCAAGTCAAAGACTTAGGAATTTGGTTGCTTTACATTTGGCAAGTTTATCAGAATCTCCAGGGAGGGGAGAGGGCTCAGATGCCCCTCCCTGCTGCCCCGTAGCAACGCCCTTGGTCGCAGTCACAAACAGTTAGGGAGTATGCCATACGCCCACTGCTTACAATAGTACAATAATCAGCTTTAAAAATGTTTTTTTTTCGGTACCTCTATCGTTCATCTGCGATGTTTTTCTCTTTCTACCTTCATTTTTCTGCATAGCAGCTCTCTTTGCATCGTTGTAGGTATCTGTAAATAAACATCCGTATATTACCTTATTAGGGGCCGTACAAGTATTACGTAACGCAACTTTTTCTTGTAAAACGTTACGATGCGTTACAGGGGCGGGAGGGGGTATCGTACAAAGCGTAGGTAAGCATAGGTATATTAGCGATTTTCAGGTATTTTGCGTAAAATAATTGTGAATATTGCAAAAAAAAATCACTTTAGAGTTACATAACTTTTGGAGGGGCGGGGGCGTGCGGGAAAACGTTACGGCGCGGTACATGGGAGGGTCAAAAATCTTTAAAAATTGCGTTACGTAATAATTTAAGACCCTGGGAAGGTTATAGGCTACTTTATGTATCCCGGGACAATGTATGAATAACGGGACTTTACCAGAAAACTCCTTTACACGGATGAATCCGCGAGCAAAAGCGAGTATAAGTGTATATAACATTATCAGCACTGTATTATATACTATACCACTGCTGGACACAGGTCTTCTCTACTACAGAGAGGTTAGGCCTTAGTTCACCACGTTGTAGTGCGGATAATTAATCAGGTATGCAGGTTTCCTCACGATGTTCTCCTTCATCGTGACTGTGGCGTTGGCGGCAAATTTGTGCGAATTTGAATGGTTTCCGCTCTCACACAAACCATCACGCGAATTACTATATAAATAGTTTACATTATTACAAACCACGGTTACGAATCAGTGTAAAATATAATAACGTTTTACAAATAGAGGCATCATAGACTAACAAAATTGCACATAAAAACAACGCACTATTTACTATAGCCACATACTTGTACAGCCCTAGCGGCTTGCATTGATACGGCCCGAGTGTACCCGAGTGGGCCCGAGCGTCGACCGCCGTGGCCATCTAGTTTATTGGTCTTTGGTCGCCATGTCAGTCGAATAAAATGCATTTATTAGTCAAAAATAAGTTACATAGTGTATACTTATCACTAACGTATGAAATGAAACGTTATTTTCATTCCCAGTTGGAGTATAATTTGTACATTGTCTAAAAATACGGGAAGGCATTTTATTTATAAAAATACAAAAATTTGTAAACCGACTAGCCGCGACCGTGGTTGGAGGTTGACTGAGTGAATGTCAGGCAATTACCTTGCTTTTGTCTTGCAAATATTGAGCTAGGACAACGTATCTATGTAATAAAAATCACTCACCACATATATCTATTATTTGGCAGAGATATTGTTTCCAGCCGGCCGCCGGTGTCTCGTCGTTCCTAACACTTTCTTCATTAACCACCTCGTCGGGGTAAACTAATACGACTGTGTAATCTGAATAATGGTATTTTACCCACGACTCCGGCACGACTACGCAGTCTGGCTTATCTAGCACAACTCGGTACTCCGGCTTATCTTCGTTCAGAAAATTTACGACGTAGTATTTCGTCTGTAAATATAAGAACAAACAGTTTAGTTAATCGTCATCATCAACCGTAAGAGGTTCACTGCTGAACATGGGCCTCTTCCAAAGATTTCCCGATCGATCTATTGTAAGCCCGTATCCAGCGACCTCCTACGAGTTTTATGAGGTCATCTGTCTCGTCCGACGCTTCGCTTGCCAGTTCGTGGCTTCGAGAACCTTCTTGCTCCATCGGCCATCAATTCTGCGAGCTATGCGTCCTGCCCACTGCCACTTCAGCCCGCTAATCCGATGGTTTATAATTATAATAATTGTATATAATAAGCTAGACTAAGTCAGTATCTATGTCCTATTTTTATTATGTTTTACTTTTCTCTCCCTTCACGTTATATTGTGTAACCCTGTGAAACTTCATGTGGGGGAACTACGTATCAAATGGAGCAACAACTTACTAGTTATTATTAGTTATAACATATAATTAATAGATAACAGATTGTGAATTCATATAAGAAACACATGATATAAGGTATATATAGTAGAGAAAACGATCCGATGTCATCATCATCATCAGCCGGGAATCGTCCACTGCTGGACATAGGCCTCCCTCATTGAGCGCCACACAGGTATAGTAGTTTATATATCATATTTAACATTGAACCTAGATATTATTTCCATGAAATAAACCTTAATATGCCTCTTCGCTAATTCAGACTCAACTATTAAATGTGGTACCAATCTATTTCTTATCAAAAGACGCGCCCAATCGTAATAAGTAAATATCTACTTTTGTAAGCCTTTTTAGAGTACTGTGAACACGAACACACATATTATTTTTATAATATTTCTTTTTCTTTTCACCTTAAAACCTTTGTTCTATGTTTATGTTCGTAGGTGGGCGCTGCTAACTGCGACTGTCATCTCCTTAACTACTGTAGTTACCAACATGCAACTGTACGCTTTTTTTCTTGCTTTAAATGACGAGACGAGCTTGCCGTTTGCCTGATAGTAAGCGATACGCCCGCCCATACACAGTAGAAACACCAACACCTTGAATGACAAAGTATTTGGTATTCCACTGCGCTCGCCATCCTGAGACTTGAGATGTTAAGTTTCATTATGACCAGTAGTTACACTGGCTATAATATCATTTAAACCATAACACAACAGTGACTACACACTGCTAGACAAAAATAGTCATTGCGGTGGTACACTACCCAGGCGGACTCTCACATATGAGAGACCTAGCAACAGCGTTTTCGTTTCTTCGCCCTAATATCCGTAACGCTGTGCATGGAGGACATTTGTCGCGGCCTTGGCACACATTTAAGTGTATATACCTCATTGTTGAAAATACACATTGAGGTCTATGAGGGCTCGCGATCATTTCCCCTTTCTATTCCGCCCCGCCCATTCTAGAAAATTCCTATCCTTCCTCACTCTCCATTGGTCCTCTGCAGTCGTTAAGGAGTAAAAAGAAAAAAAAGCGGCGATAGCCTATTTGGGTGTGGAACGGACTGCCAAGACGCAAGTCCGCAGGTTCAATCCCAAACACACCTCTGACTTTTCTAAAATCATGTGTGTATTCTTTGAGAATTATCGTTGGCTTTAACGATGAAGGAAAACATCGTGAGGAAACCTGCACATTTGAGAAGTTCACTACAGGAATTTCGAAGGTGTGTGAAGTCTACCAATCCGCACTACAGCGTGGTGGACTAAGGCCTAATGCCTCTCAGTAGGAGAGACGGCCCGTGCCCAACAGTGGGACAGTATATAATACAGGGCTGTATCATTATTATATCCGTAACTGATTCTATCCGAAACTAACGAATAATTGGAATTTTGATATTGGTATCTGAAACCAGTATATTGCACCTTCATTCAGATCGTAAACAACCATAACATCCGAGCCAACCGCAATGTAGGTAACTGCAGCTCCGAGGCAATCCTGATACTGCACTTATCAACCATACATCCGTTAATTAGGCCGGTTATTGTTTAAAATACGAGGCGTTGCTAACAGGAAAATATAAGCATGAATTATAATATCATTCGCAATGTATAATTGAAAGGCTGGTAGGTTAGCTAGGTTAGGGCTCGTGTCCTCACCAGTGAGGATCGCGACGCGTTCCTCCCTTTGTCTATATTTCTTGTTTCCTGCCCGAGCTGGCTTCTTTGTTTACTTTATAATCTTTCATTTATTTTATATCCAATATAAATTGTCTTTAGTTAAAAGCTACTTGATTTAGGTAATAATTAAATATTCTCATGTACCTTGATTTATCATAAGCGCTATGTTCGCCTACGTGACGAATAAAGAATTATATTTTATTTTTTAATATATGTTAGGTCGATGTATAGCGCAAAGACAACGCGCATCGCATTCACCCACGTATTATTTATTTATAATTAGGACGACCAGTAGCTGTTACATTATAAATAGCTCCAATAAAATTAACTTTAATAATAAGCTTAAATACACAACACTTTAAATTGACCTGAAATAAAAAAAAATGCGCATTCCGGCAAACCTGAGCCCCTACAACGCGAACCAATGCGTCTTCAGTCGGATTTTTTT
>NW_023593930.1:0-18340 GCF_014839805.1 Manduca sexta
TTAAACACTTATATGAAATAGCAAAAATAAAGCAACAGGACCCACCTCTGGAATGGAAATCACTGGAAGAAATATGCACCATGCTGGTAGCAACTGCAAGAACATGTGGTATTGAAATAGTAAAAAATTAGATGCAAAGGTAAAGTTGTGTACTACAGTTGCTTAATTTACATAAAGATATTCCCAAAAGGCATATCATATATATGCCTTGTTGATAAAAAAGGCTTGGGGCCTTGAGGGCATGACAAAAAGAAAATATCAGCATAAGCTGTGTATTTAAAAGTTAATATCCTACTCTATTTTAGTCTCTCCAAGCTACAATTTACACTCTATATAATGTAATATGAAGTGAAATTTATTCAAACATTATACAATTAAAGAAAAATAATCCCCTTTCTCAATATAGAAGTAACATTATCCTTAACTAACATCATACAAGTTAAGAAAAATAAACTGCTCTGTGACATATTAAGCCTTATTAACTGTGCTTTATGTAATATTATACTAGAGCTTTATAAAATAAATGTTTTCAGGAATATGGTGATTTTCTAGCAGAAAGGAAAAGATAGTGGAAGAACAGAAGAAACTACTGCAAGAAAAGCGAGAAGCTAAGATGTTGAGAACTGCATAGTGCATTATTATATTAGAAATAGTTAGATCATTATTTATAGGTTAGTTGTTGAATATAATAATAATAATTTGAAAATCTTTTACTAATTACTACATAGCAAAATACTGCTATAACTACAACTATTCCACTGAGCATTGCAGATGGCAATTTTTTAACATGCACTTAGTATGTTTCTTGGATCACTTTAGTATGTGAGACCACTCATGAGTAGGAAAAACTTAAGATTGTTTTATTTCAACTGCTTTAAATATTTTTTTAGCCTATTGCTACTTTTAATATAAAAATGATGTGACTATTCTAGCAAAAATACTATGTTGAATGAAGTCAACCTAACACCTATTTCTTACATCAAGCAAAACTGTGTAGATACTATTATATTTTAGTTTGAAGGGCATTGTTCTGCTGATTAAAAGTTCTGCAAGATGTTACTCTTTGTGCAGAATTAGGTACTATTCTTAAATATATCTATGATAAATGTATCTCATCAATATCAAACGAAATAAGAAGTGACAAAATCCACATAATAATTAATAAGTTATAAAGCTTTGAAAATAGTATAAGGGCTAGCCATTAAATAACAGTAATAGTGACTGGTGGCATTACTTATTGTCACCAGTCATAAGTCATAACACTATGTATGAGAAAGAGACAGCCCAATAACCCACTAACACTTAGCCCAATAACACTTTTGTTCACAAGAATATTTAAAATATGAATAACTGCTCATTTCATAGAATTACTTTTTCGTATTATTTTCTATTACATATTACATGAAGTACAAAATAAAACGTCAGAAACTAACATGTTGTATCTTAGTATTTGGTAAACTAATAATTAATTTAAATTTTCCATTGATAAAATTAAAACACAAAGTCTCTATCTAAATTCTGTTTATTGTGAGAAGTGTCACCATATTACTTTTTATCTCTATTTAGCGTAAAGCAGATTTGTTTACTAAGTCATTATGAACTATGATCACACATAATATGAGATAGTTTGGGTCAAAAATCTATACACTGATATACATCCATTAAATCAACAACATTATAGCAATGGCAACCAATAAACTATTTTCAGCATATGGCGAGATGTAGTTGACAAAGTACAGTTTAACACAGGAATATCAAATGTTTTGCACAATAACTTGTTATCCATTTGCTACATAGCCTCTGTGGCTTTGTTGTGTCCAGTTATATAATCTGCCTTGGTCTGTATTAACTGTGTAGCTATTTGTCTATCTCAGCAAATGCTTAACCTTAACACACCACTCTTCATATAGAAATCTTTCAGAATTAAATAGGCATGAGGAATTGTTTCTAGTTGTCTACATCTAAACACCCATATACCCACAGCTTAAAGCCTAAAATCTATACACTATTCTACCCCAGTAATTCACATGTAGTGAGGTTTAAGCAAACTATGGTAATCTTTATAATTACAAGTACATTATCACATACAAGGCAGTCTCATCGGATGATGATATAAAGTACAACAAAAATAACTTACATACTTTTTTACAAAAATATAAATAGAAACACTCTCCTTAGAGTAATTGAGATAGACCTTACAGTAAAAGCTTATTAGTATACAGACTTCAGATTAGTACACCCTAAGAAAATATAACATTTGACAAATGAGGTACCGATAAAAGGATTTTCAAGGTAACTTGTTAGTAACTACATTACACATTATGAACCAATATTCAAAAAAACATAAAATTATGTACATTTGTACTGCAAATAATAGTTTTGTACTTTTAAATACTGTGCATAAATCATAGGAAAATATGTATAAGAAATCAAGTCGAGGTTATCCTTATTGTAACTCAAAAAATAAACCGAAATTATCAGCAAACATTTGTCGCGTTACAGCGTCTTAGTTTCGGTGAATTTGGCAAAACTTCTGGCAACTTTGTGACTTTATCAATTGTGAAATCGGGTAGATCCGATGACTCTTCGTCTTTCTGTAGCGGGATCCACACCGTTCCCCCCAACTCCGCTTCTTTGCCACCCTGAAAAGTAAATAGAGCGTGTTGGCGTAAATCCTATTTTGGGAAGCAAATTATTTACTACACTAGGCACCTTGGAACGTCTCGAAAGTTGTAACTTTCAAACGACCGCGATTTAAGGTCGGTGCACGCATGCGTTATATTAACACATTAGTGTACTCCTATTTCTCATTGTCACTTTAATTTTGTTTAAGACTGTTATTTACCTTGATGTCTGTTTCGAGTTTGTCGCCAACCATAATGCAGTTGCGCGGCTCTACGTTGAGCAGCTTGCACGCCTCAAGGAATATGTGCTGGTCGGGCTTTTCCCAGGGCAGGTCCCCGGACACCAGCACGCAGTCGAAATATTTGCGCAGGTCGAGACGTTCGATCTTCTGCCATTGGGCACGTGACGGCCCGTTCGTGATCAGACCGAGAAGATAATCCTCCCTGTGCCACATTCATTCACCAGCCTTTGGTTATTCAATGAGCTCACTCATGCTGAAACTCAGCACACGATACAAAACAAGCCAAATTCTCTTGCACGTGATTATAAATTCTCTTTATGAGTTGTAGTCGTGGCGTGCTTGCCAGATTTTGGAGTGAAAACACTTAAAGTACTTTTAGAAACATTACTGCCTGCCAGACTTAGTTATGGATATCATGCAAGAGAATTTATGACCTTTATGATAAATTTCATATACAATTCATATTGTAATGAAAATACAAATTGCATTTGAAAAATAATAATTGTAGCACCATGCTGAAAATTTCAAACATACAAAATAGCCCTTTTCTGTCTCAACGTAAAACATTTTCAACACAGAACTAACTGTTAATAATTATTTTGGAACTATGGAGATATTTTAAATTTCAATAAATTTTGATCACATTTTGAACACAGCAAAGAAAATTCGAAATGTCGCAAACATATCTCCTTAGTTGTTAATTATTCAAGGTGTTGAGGTAATGGTATTACCTTCTCCGTGATGCACTTCCTCACATATTTTAACAAATACAATTCAAACCTAAGTGTTGCGCACGCGGCGCCCCGAGTTTAGTCACTCGTTGAGCAACAACTGAACTGTTGAAAAACAAGTCATTTATTAGCAACATGCGCGCAAAGCCAGCCCCGTAATCGCGAAGGCAACGTTATTTGTAATTGTACGAAACATCCACGTATTTTCCAATACCTTCACAATATTTCGGTGCTGACTTTATCATGATAGTTTCGATAAATCATTATTGCTGTATCCATAGTATTATGTGGCATGCAACGTTCGATGATCCTTGTGAGAAAACAAAAACACAGTGACAAAACGAATGTACTAATTATGTAAGAATGAATGCGAAATCGATGAAATGATTCAAAATGTAATGTTGATTTAAATCAAATCAGTGTACCACATAACACCATGCACAATATTGTTTTCACAGTAGTAGATAGATTCCAAGCTTTCGCAATAAATATATCTTTAGTAGGTACTAAAACTCAGAGCTCAGTTTGTACTATGCTATCCTGTAGGAGAAATTATCTGCTTCTGCGATATTTCTTTGTTTTGTATAATGCATTATTGTTATTATTTTTCATAGTCGAAAATATTAAGTTCACTTATGCATGAAATCAAAACCAAGAAAGTTCTTATAAATACAATTAAATTATTATATCATGGAGAAATATTTGTAATAAGAAAGCAAACTGCAAAATATTTCTTCATAACATACAGTCTTGAGCGTATACAATTTGAACTCACCTCAAAGATTCTAACAGGTGTATCACATCATTTGTCAGAGCCAAACATTGAAACCTTAATTTTATCCATTCGGCTGATACATTTTCTGCAACAAGAGAACACATTGCTACCACGCATCCATAAAACAAACAGCGGGATTTGTAATAAACGTATAGAAAGATATTATGTATTCTAAAGAATATCCATGTAACCTTTATAAACAGTGTCATGTTTATAAATGTCAGAAAGGGCGTTTTCAAGTCGATCCAAATACATTCCTTGCGTCATTTCCATTCACGTTTTTGTTTTTAAACGATTTATATCATCATGGTACGAATTAAACATCTGTTTATAAATTTCATCGTACACCCACACAGATATGTACTTAGTAACAGTTTACGTAAGAGTTTTAATAAATATTATGGATCTTGTTCATTCGATTCTTACATTCTCAAACTGCAGCTAATGGTTAGAAATGGCTCGACTAGAGTTCTACCATTTATATTTATGCACAATCATTATACGACAAAAGTAAAGCAATGTATACGCATTCTGGACGCATGCCAGATGAGAAGTAAAATTAATTCCTCGTCTTTGTAATTAATGCGAATAGGAAGACGCTTCTATTTGTATTACACGCTTACCGACGTAAAGTGATCTAGCATTAGGAAACTACCGCGGCAAATATACTAAGTAGGTACTCATTATCGTAGACTCCCAATGTTTGATAGTGGAAACTAATTTAGACTCTTATTTGTTTAGGTTTATATTTATCAAGAATGAACGTGCATAAAATAGGTTGGCTTGGAGAACAAAATTCACTTTCGTAGCACGTGTTGTTTACTACTTATTACATGCGTATACTAACTGGCAATGTGTTTGTAATTTTTGGGCAAGCAGTTTCGCCATAAATGCGTATGCCATTCATCCAAAGCGTAGGACTCGTCATCAGGACGGGCTCTGAAGGCGCGTAGAAATGCAATACCGCTCTCAACTGCTAACTCTTGCGGGATTCCATACTGTTGCTGCAGGATCTCCACTAACTGAAGACATTAAATAACAGATAATCAATATTGGGTATCACTGTCATAAGTTACTGTAGGGATGATGCATCGCTTACAAATACTTATGAAAAATTAGTGACCCCGAAACCCAGACATGAAACAAATATTTGCAGCCTTGCAGGTTAAACATTTGTGTTTGTGCGGGAGATCGAACCCGCGATCTCTCACTTTTCGCCTGTCTTAACGACTACCGCGTCACGGAGGCTTGGCAATTAGGTAGTTATATCACAAGAGTAAAGAAACACTAATTACCTAATAATATGGGTTAATGATTTTGCGTTGGTGCTTTAAGAAATATGTGCTACTTTATTACAAGTTATATTAGTAAGCATCACTAAATTACGTATTTATATGTTGGTAGTAATTTCTGAGTACGCTCTGAATAACTCGTGCAGTGAATCACATTTCAAAACAAGCTTTCGTAATTGTTTTCGATGTTAAAAACTGTGACGTTTAATGTATTTGGCAAGTGATGATTACTGATGTACCCTTCTGGACATTTACGACTTGTGTTGGTACAGGTGGGATTTTCATATTATAACTACAGACGGTAGGTGTGGGATCTCATATGTACATACTTATACGTATGTGTTCTGGTAGTATATCATGAAAATTACTGCTCGAGTGTCTGCCTGACATTTGTATCATGTAGGAAATGTTTCGTGTTCCCGAAATAGAAGGGTCAACGTTCTATGTGCGGTGTCGTTCACTAACCTGCCAGCAAGCTTTGCTTGGCACAGCTTCCCGCCTGAAAGTTGATACTCCTATCAACACACGCGAGATCGTTATAAAAAAAACAACGAATCTGTTAAAATCGAGTTTATTGAGTATGACGTAAATGTTTCTGCATATTTCATGTATCGTGTAGGTTTACAATACTTAAAACACCCGTAGTGCTTATTTACAGCATTATAATGATTAAGATGCCAAAGAAGTGAAATTAACAGACAATAACAAACTCAAAGCATTAAGTACTTGTGTGATAAAAAAAATGTAATACAAAACAAGTAGCATACCTACCTAACAGTTAGAAAATTAGTTATATTTATAATTTAATCGCCAAATAATTTTTTGCCTAACTCCATTAGTCGGTGGTTTCGGCACATTTTGAGTGCTCCGCCTTTTTTGAGAACTGGGATGACGGCTTCGTTGGAGTCGACTAGTCGGCAGAGGAAGTCCTCAAATGCAGATTTGACGTTTGGCGGGAGGGTGCCCACTTTCACTTTAACGAGCATCACGACGATGCCCTCCGCCCAACCACTTTCGATGGCGAACTCAGATATCCAAGGGACGATCGTGAGAACTCCACTCATGGTCTGCATTCCCAAGAACCACAAGTCTGCGATTTCATTCCAATTTTCTTTGTAGCTCATGGAGACAACTAGAGCGGTGGGATCATTAGATTCGTCAACATTGTATGTCGTCCCATAGGAATCTGATTGTAGACTGAATGTATCTGCAGATGGAGAAGTCATTCTTCTTCACTTTACTGGCTTGCTGTTTGAGTAACAGTAATCCAAGGACAGCTAGATGGCCATGAAGTACTAGGTTTTCAGGGATATCCTTTAATTCTGGCAGGTTGTTAAATATAAATTTAAGAAGTGTGTTAAACAACATGCTGTTTTCTACTATTTTAGGTGCTAGTACTGTTAGATTCATGAAGATGTTGCAAAGGCTGACCATGGCTGCCCTGGAGTCCTTCATATCTTCCAATAACCTTGGGTCTAACTCTGGTTCAGGTTGGGTCTTTACTTTACCTCGTTCTGACTTGGGGATGGGTGGTTTCTTGTAATGTACTATGGACCAGTGGAAGTTCATGGCTTCATAGAGAATATCTTCTTGTTTCAGGTTGAGTGCAATATCTCTAGCCCTGTCTTCAACCACCAAGTGGCACAGAGCTGGCAACATCAGACGAAGCAAGTCAACTTGCCCCATTAAAGTTGTGTCCATATCCATGGATTCTCCCTCAGATTTATTTTTCTCTGCTAATTTTCTTGATCTGTATGCATGGAACGAGTCATTTGCAAGGGAAAACATGAAAGGAAGCAGGGCATAAATTTGTTCCCTCATAGCGGTAGTTTCTTGGGCAATCCAGGCAAACAAAACCCTGACCATAGCACACACAAACACTTTTTCAGCATCGGGTAATTTATCCCTATTTTTGTCATTGGATACTTTGGTTAAAATAGACACAACAGCATTAAATGCACCCTTCAGGCTGGTGTAAACTGACTGCTTCTCTCTTTGCTCCAAGTCCAGTTGGTCTGTGGCCATATAGTTGATTGACAACTCCAGAACAATAAAGCATGATGTGACCAGATCTCCATTTGCAAAGGCTTGTTTGAAACTCCTGTCTTCCAATTGCATCCTTACTTCAATGGCACAGAGTTGAAGCAATAGAAGGAAAAATTTCTTTGGATTTTCTTCATCATTCAGTGTCCATTCAATACCCAGGAGGTCAACAATGTTGGCAGCTAACTTTAGCGCAGGATCCCTTTGGTTTTTGCCAATTTTGCTTGTTAGTATGTCATGTAGGGCTTTGTAAATACTCTGTGGCCATGTCTCATCTGAAGCTCCTGGCAGCACAGTAGCCTTGTTACAGCTGTATAATAGAGCACTGAGTATGGTTGCTAATTCGAATTTTCTTTCCTGATTGATCAGTGGCAAAATCTAATGCTATTTTGTTCACTAGAGCATGGAAGGGTTTTGGGTCATTACCCCAAGCTGCAGGTCCATATCTACTTACTAGCTTGACAAGGATATTCAGAGCCTCATCTGTTTGGAAGCTTTGATGCGAGTAAATTTCAGACATCTTTGTGATGGCTCCAACTTCAATGAGTGCTTTTGTCCGACCTCATGTTCTGCTATACACTGGAGGCAAGTGTATGCTTCACTGATGATGATAAGGTTGTCATCATAGTCCTCGTTTTCAGATGCCTGCACTATTTCTAAGAAAACTGGTATGTTGGCAAGCATCTCCGGATGAGTGGAGAGTTCAGGGTCATTGCAGAAGTTTGTGAGGATGGAGAGTGCAACCGACTTATACACTGAAGGTGGACAGTCATCTTCAACATTGGTGTTTGTAAGGAGTTTCTTCAAGAACTTGAATCCGATTGCTTCGAATAGGGCTTTTTTGGCGGTCGAGTTGCAGTCCTTGCTTTTCACGAGTTTAGTCACCATGAAAAGCGCGGCGAATTTCTCCGTATCGCTTTTAGCATTCTTCAATATGAGAATGCACTTTTTAATAGGTTCCGATATGTCACCCATTGTCACAAATCACTGGACGCGGTCACAAAGCGCAGTAGATAGCGCTTCACTGAGCGCACGGTGCCACAGTTGAATCGCTCAGAGCTCGCACCGACTCGATCTACATCACGTTTATAATTAGCGTGAGTTCTCTTCCAAAATATCTAAATCAGGACGTCGAGCTCACGTTCTCCAACTATGAAAGTTCTATTTATACCACGCGCTGGAACGTGGACGCTGTGCGCTCGTGGTGCATGCAACAACAACCACCAACGCAACAACTATACAACACGTTAAAGAAAATTTAACAACTATGGACGGGTAACGACGCAAAAACTCACTGCGATTGCGAACAATATTCATGTAATGACAGCGCGCGCACTTCGCTCCGAACTTCCATGACCGTGGCAATGTCACAACAATTAAAGAAATATGTTACACACCTTATTACAGGCTTTCGTGTCTCCTCTTCTTGTTTGGATTAATGTGTTGTCTAAATCGAAAAATATAGCCGACACATCGCTATTTTCACCATAATAAACACCATTTGCCATAATTAATATTCAATCAAAGATCAGACTTAACAACACGTAAAAATCCTTCCTTTATGACGTCACAATGACGTTCATCCGCCACTAGCAAATCATTGGCTGTGATATTCAACATGACTTCAGCTACGTTAAAAATATTTTAACCCTTTCTGTCAAATGATTGTCTCTATCTTCCATCCCTGTTCAATAAAATCTTTTGAAACATATGACAACCGCCATCTAGTTTAATTTTAGTGTACTGTTTAGTGAGAAAGTTTGTCTTGAGAACCTATGTCCTTTGTAGTTACAAGCTTAGTTGATAGATAGTGTGAATTAATCAAATTAATTTAGTAATAAAAAACCAAAGAGAATATTTTAGTACATGAATATCGAAACTACATTTTATTAATTTGTAAGTAATTCATGTGTTTGCATAGTGTTAATTGTGATTAATTAATTATCTCTCTGTCCTCTGATATGTATAAGTAATATCTTTTTAAAAATAGCCAGTGCGGTGAATTAACATTATTTACATCAAAGATGTTTCTTTAATGTAAGTTCTTACTATGAATACTTGGTGCTCTTAATATTTATCCAATTTATAGATAGGTATAATTAATAGTCTCAATGATGCTATCACAATGCCCTATCTACATACATCCCGAAGGTAGTACTTAGCTACCTAGTTAATAAGTAGGTAGGTAGTAGCTACCTTCGTTATTATATTATTATTATCATACCTATTATGTGATTGTTGGACGTTATTAAAATAATTATAAAATCTCGGTGTTAATTAGGCTTGCCAACCATGCTTTAAAAAATTGGTATTACACTTTTTTTGGTTTCTTATACCTTTTCTTTAAAAAAAATACCTAATGTTTTTATCGTCTCTGGTATCAATGTCTTTCTTCTACATTAAATATAGCGTTAATAATTGAAAGACAATAAATACGTATAAGCGGCGATAGCCTAGTTCGGTGTTGAACGGACTGTCGAGATGAATGTCCGCAGGTTCAAATTCTCACACAGCTCTAATTTTTTTTAAATTATGTGTGTATTCATTGTGAATTATCGCTTGCTTTAACGTCGAAGAAAAACATCTTGTGGAAATCTATATACCTGAGAAGTTTTCTAAAGGAATTTTGGGGGTGTGTGAAGTTTACCAATCCGCACTAGGCCAGCGTGGTGGACTAAGGCTTAATCCCTCTAAGTAGTAGAGGAGGCCCGTGCTCAGCAGTGGGACAGTATGTAGGGGAATGTGGGGGAAACACGAACGCCGGGTAATCGCGAACACATCAGTTCTGCGATGTTAGAAAGAGATATCAATATTTGTTTAGTAGCCATCTTGAAAATCACGCCACTCTCAGTGCCAGTCAGTAATACAAGTGAACCGGCCGCACGCGTGGATCAAGGTATGATTTTTTAAGTTTTTTATGTGTTTTTGATGTAATTTTTCCATAAAAATAACTTAATGTAGCTTTATTTACATGGACAGTATGAAATATAACGTTTATTTACTAGAATATCCACTAATCAAAGTTTCTAATGGGAATAGTGCCAACCGCAAATGCAAACATAACCTATGTTTTTTTTTTACATTTGTGTTTTTTGATACCGTGGGGCAATTGCGAACAGACCGTGAAGGGCAATGGCGAACGTTCGGCATTACCCCTCTGTAATTTGTACGGTGTCTCATTATTTTTATTTTAATTGTTTTAGATGCCTCGACATTATGTACGAAAAACGGCAACAAAATATAACTTAGAAGATCTCCAAAAAGCAATCGAAGATATCAAAACCAACAAAATAAGTCTAGGAAGAGCATCGCAGATTTATTCAGTGCCAAAACTACAATTTTTGACCATTTGAAAAAGGATGTAATACGAGTACCGAAAACTGGAAGAAAGCCATTATTTACTGAAGCACAGGAGTTGGAACTCGAGGACTATATTTTGAAATGTAGTAAATTATTTTATGGATTAACGATCAAGAAGGTTCGCAAAATAGTTTTCCAATTTGCAGAGCGTAATAAACTGCCTCATAACTTTGATAAAATTAATAAGCTAGCTGGAAAAGACTGGTATTATAATTTTATGAAAAGGCATCCTAGAATATCTTTGAGAAGACCTGAAGCAACATCTTTAAATCGTATTAATGCTTTCAATAAGGCTGATGTTAAAGTATTCTATGATAATTTGAAGGACATACAAAATAAACATCACATACAACCTGATAAGATATTTAACGTTGACGAGACAAGCATATCAACGGTGCAAAAGAATTCGAAAATATTGGCAGAAAGAGGTGAAAAACAAGTAGGCAAGGCAACAAGTGCCGAAAGAGGATCTACAACCACTGTTGTTTGTGCTATTAGCGCCGCTGGTCAATACATACCTCCATTTTTTATTTTCAAACGAAAACGGATGAACGCTTTATTATTAAAAGGTAGTAATCCTAACATGGTGGCTTCTGTATCAGACTCTGGATGGATTAATGACAGCTTATTCATTGACTGGCTACAGCATTTCATTTCTTACGCAAAACCTTCATTGACTAATCAAGTACTGCTGATTTTAGACAATCACGAGAGTCACATCAGTCTTGGTGCATATAATCTCTGCAGAGACAACGGAATTATCATGCTAACCCTGCCACCACATACCTCACACAAACTCCAGCCTCTGGATTTGACATTTTTTGGACCTCTGAAGAGTGCATACTATCAAGAATGTGAGAACTATATGTCAGATCGGCTTGGTAAACCTATCACACAATATGAAATAGTAGAATTATTTACAAATGCCTTTAATCGATGTAGCAACCTTGAAAAGGCAGCCAGCGGATTCAAATCTGCAGGAATTTATCCCTACCGGCCTGTTGATATTGATACAATTCAGCCATACTGTTCACAAAATACTTCATTTCAGATAACAAGAACACAAACACAAAACAGTGCGATCAATAACCAAGTATCAGATAATCAAATCGCCAATGACAGCATTGTCGAAGTAGCAACAATTGAACAACAAGCTCCAGTTCTTCAAAATTTAGTTCCTGATCCTCAAAACTTGATTTCACAAGATTGCTCCGAACAAGTCTCTCTATCTGATATTGTTGAATTGCCAGTTATGTCTCCCAAAATATATAAGCGTAACATAAGGAAAAAAAAATCTATCATTTTAACTAGCACACCTATAAAAGATCGACTCGAAGAAAAAGAAAATAAGAAACGACAAAGAGAAAGTAAAGACACTGAGAAAAAGTCAAAGAAACAGGCTGAAACGAAAAGACGGAAACGTGAAGACGAAAATAGAAAGGAAACGAGAAAAGTACGGAAAAATTTAAAGAATATTGGAGACTTTGGCCATTTGGAGGAGAAATATAAAAAAACGGAAAAAGAAAAGAACAAAAACGATGAGTATTTTTGTATTTTTTGTAACGAAAAATATAACAATTCTGAAACTTGGATAATGTGTCATGTGTGCAAGAATTGGGCCCATGAGCTATGTACCGATCAACAATCGACGTCAACAGGCTATAAATGTGATCTCTGTCGTACCTAATTGAAGACTGATTAAATCTCTGTCGTACCTAATAGATAGGATAGGATATGCTAAATGTCCTAGATAGAAAATTTGACAAATTGAAGACTGATTAAAGATAATTAATGTTAGTTCGTAATTACCCCCCTTGCCGTTCGTGTTTACCCTACGCATGTCGGGTAAATACGAACAGCAAGGGTTTTGCTATTCGCTTAAAATGTTACCTTTTATATAAGAAATATCAATGTTGATTCTTTAAATTGTTACTCATATAGTTTATCTTGCTAAAAAAGTATGATGATAAAGCATTCGTCATTATTCTGCTGTGTTATTTCAATTCTTCCTTAGGTGTTCGCCATTTCCCCACTTTCCCCTAATATAGGACTGATATTATATTATTTTGGAGGGGCTTACTAATATATAAAAAATATACAAGTTTTTAATTTATGTGTCGTAGAAACTCTAAAAATTATGTTTTGAAAACTGAAAAATGTACTTATGTTTGTTGTTTTTATTGTATTGGTTATTTTTATTCTCCGACATCAATATACTTTATTTCTCGTAGAGATAGTTGACAACCCTACGGTCATTCCTTGTTGAGCGTCATCTGGACTGCCCTCCTTCGCCACGCACTGTTCAGTAATTCTAAAGCTATTCCCAATCTTTATCTTTATCGCTACGCTTAGAACCTTTTTCTTTTAGCATAGATATAAGTATAATTATATTAGTTTGAGAAAACAGTAATTGCTACATTTATTATATTTAATTACTGGTTAATCCTTAAATAGTGATTTTTAGAATCACAATAATATTTTTAAATATGTAGGTAAAATATTAACGCACTTACTTATATCTCTACATAAATATTGCTCAGACGAAACATAAATTGCACCTATATTTGTAATTTAATCCAAGGACACTCTAATAATAAACCTCACTGTTTAGTCACAATTTGTCACAGTGCTTATTCGTTGTTATGGGCCATAAATACTGTATAAATAACCTATATACGCAATATCCTAATAATATGACAAAGCCAAGATGAGTTACGGCGAAGGGACCGGCCCTTTGTGAAGTGATTTTTATATGTATAGTTTCGTCCTTAGGAGTAATATGGTAACGACATTATCTTTGTATTGTTTAGAATACCTATATTTATAGAATAAATTAATTATTTTTGTATAAATATTTACACGTAAAATTTCTGAATTATAATATAATATATTAGAATGTTTTGTAAAATACCTAAGTAATTAGCCAAACCTAACCGCGACCCAATGCGTACCTATACACAAATGGTCATGAGACAAAATTAATTCAATTATAAAACATAGGCAGCCTATAGAAATCAAATTGAAAATATGTTATACATTATTAAGTTATCTAGTCAGAGTCAATTGTATAGGTAGTGATGTTAAGACGTGGGATGTACGCACCCCACTCAATTAGAAGCAATAATATTACACAGGCAAGCACCTCTCCAACATCTAATGCGATGATATACTATGAATTGTAACGATCGTAAAAGGAGCTCTTAGCAAGTTAAGTTGAAGAATAGTTTGGGAGCAGGGAGGTGACGTGAGGAAAATATGTTTGTGCGTTATCTTTACAGATTTCTCTTAATCTAAGAGCTTTTGCATTAGCTCCATACTGTGGCGGCTCTGAACAACGCAGGGTCCTAGGCGAAAACAAAATAAACAATGCGAGGCCCCGGGTAGAGCAGAAAAATCTGCCCGGGGTATAATTGTTTCGTCAGTATGATCGTAAAATAAGGCCCTCCAAGGCACCGTGCTGGGCCCCCGTAAGCCCGTAAGCACGTGGTCCCGGGCGACGGCCCTTTTCGCCTCTTCCAAAGGCCGCGTCTAGCTCCATATAAGGGGCATATTCAATCTATTAAGACGATAATTCTAATCAAAATGAACGTCTATATTTTTTCTAACTATCAAATCACTTCAAATATCGCATTGATGATTTCAAAGGATCTGGAGCAGTACCTAAGGTGCCTTTGTATAATCATTAACGCCAATGTATGGAAATGATTACTATCGATAAGCCTATCGCTACGATATGTCATTCTGATATATAACATTAGCTTTTCCGATTGAAGAAAGACATTTTGATTACGGCCCCTGATGTATATTTTCTATTATAAAAACACAGCGCTGTTATAAAAAAATATTATATTTTATCCTCATCACCTGATAAAAATATTATTCTTCTATTCAGAACAAAGTGTAGTTAAATAGAGTAATAGTATACTGTTCGTGGGGCGGCATGTGTGTGGAAGCCGATGAATGTTTACCCCTGCATAGATGTATTGCGTACACAACGCCCTCAGGATGTAAGCGGCCGTGCTTAGGAAAACATAATCGTGTTTGTAACTTACTTACCACGTTAAAACTATACTGTGGCATTGGTGGAGTTAACGATTTTTAATATTGATGAAGATATGAAAAAAGTTATTTAAGGGATCAAATATCAATTCTCTAATGCTTCCGTTCATGGCAAAACACTTTGTTCGGATAATCTTGGACACGTAGTTGAATTAGTAAATAGAATTAGGCCCGTTTTTCCTTTTTTTGGCCGATGTTTACTTATCGTTCGTGAGGCAATACTAAAATATTATTAGCTATATCACTGAGTTTACACATTCATACATTTACCCAGTTTGTTCATAGTATATAAATGGTTTGTGTTGTGAATAGAATTTAGACGTGGTGACGGTTGGTTTATTTTATAATGCTAATTGCATAAGAATTATCGTAAATAAAAGATTATTGTCATCTTAAAATAGTAGAGTTAACAAACATGGACAACTAGCGCAGATGAAAGTAATATGGGCTTTGTCTTTTCTATACATAGATCTAAATCTGAGATATGGGGTAATATTAATTCGCGTTGAGAATATTTTGGCCGGTTTTTAAATACTTATTTAAAGAGCTTTGTCGTATGTTCCTCCACTCCACTTTGATCAATACCTACCCATCTCTCCTCGTACTTTAAAAATATTTTTTACAAAAATCCTAGCCCTCTCAGACGCAAGAGTTGAAAACACGTTTTAAATTCCCGTATATTATTACTAAAATAATTTTAACTGTTGAAACAAATAAAAAGATAGTACAGGTCCATCGAAAACTGAATTAAAATGAAAATTAAGATTTACAAATAAGGTAATCTGCAATATTATAACTGGTAATAACTCTATACTAAGTATTATACAAAACTGAAGGGTTTGTTTGTTTTTTTGAATGCGCTGATCTCGGGAACTACTAGTTCTAATCGAAAAATTACTTTAGTGTTGGATAACCCATTCATCCAGGAAGGCTATAGGCTATATAATGTCACTCTATAACCTATAGGACCGGAGCATTAATGAAAATTGCTTTATCCCGGTAAACTCTTGCACACGGGCGACGCCGCGAGCAAAAGCTAGTATCTTATAAGAGTTTCAGATCATATTGTATGATAGCCTAAAATATTATTTCTTAGTGGCTATAAAAGACTTTAATAAACAAATAATCTTATTTAGCACTACGAATTACGAAATGTCGGGAAATTCATGTAGTTTGTCATAGAGATTTGTCGCCTTATTTATATTCTACGAGGTATTCTATAGTATCTAACTCAAGATTATTTTCATTCCATAGTATTTATGCTTTTTAGATTCTTCGAAAAAAATACACTAAATCCCTTTAATTATTAATTATTTTACAGAGTAACGATTGAATTATGATAACTTTAATTTTTCTTCATATTTCAATTCTTAAAGCAACAAAATGTTCCTCGGTCATGGCATTTTACGTTATATTAGATTGTCTGTATCTAATCCACCGAATGTTTTGTTCCCTCACATCATAACATTATTTTATAAATAACACGTGAAGTGCACACGATACGATATTTATAGTCCGTTGTATGTTTATGACAAAATTCAGCTGGCGTATTTCGGAGTGCTTCTGTCCGAGGCAATACACCCACAACGGAAGTCTAAAAGGGACAAGGCAGACGCCATTGTATAAGAAATTTATACGTGAAACTCGTTCAAGGGTTATTAGATTTCCTGTCACACGCAGGGGCCCGCCGGCCGCAAGCCTTATTTGCCAAACATTGCCAAGCCAATGCCAATTTCTTACGTAAACATTTTGTACGGTCATTATCGTTTCCTGTTGGGCGTTTTGTGTTGGTTTGTACCGAATATTGTAAGTTCCGTCATACATGCATTTTTATATTTTTATTTGTTAGTAATCTTGTTTTGTTTGATTTGTTCCCATTCGTCAAAATATGTAGGTGGGAAAAATATTTATTTTTTGCATTAAAGCTACAATTTAATTATGGACATACACTAATTGTATCTAATAAACTTCTAGAATTGCTAATACCAGACTTTATTAGTGCAGTGTATTATAATGACTCACCTATTGTACATCATCAAGGTATAAAGAATAATGTGGTAAAAGTCAACAAAAATAGTTTTTATCGATTCAAAAGCATTAATTCCTCATTTGTTATATTCGAGATTTTTATAGAAGAAAACAAGCAACTTCGCCATATATATCATTTAATACTTTCAAGTCACGTGATTTCTAATGAATGAGTGGTATTTTACGTAGACCATTCCTCTTATCGACATCTTTAAATGAATAGTGCGCGCGGAGCAGAGTCGGCGAGGCTCCTGGCAGCAATTAACTTGCGATGCTCATTAGCAGCTCGTTTTCATTCGGCGACCGTAATCCGCCGGCTCGCCACCCAACTTTCTTTAGAACATCTCGATTTACTATTTGAAGGCAGTTAATGTGCTGACGTCAGCCTCGGGCCAGCCTCGTATTGTGATTCTTAGTTTTTATCGCTAACGTCGCCCAAAATAGTACTTCCGTTCTTATTTACGTGATTTTTATGAATGTGATTTTGGTGTCCTTAAAAAGAGTAAAGGACAGTGCTTTTTGCGGTCATTGTTGACTTTTATACGCAATTGAATAATTTTTATCTTTAATTTTTAAGGAGTTTAATGTTTTGGAAATGTGATAAAACCTTTTTCATTTATGATATCCTTATAATAACAGTCTAGTAAGTTAGCTGGTTAATATTTTACACGCACACTCTAGAATTTCACTTAGAAATCTTTCTGTGTATTTTTTTTAGAAAATGGTAAGTAATTATACAGTTACCAGAGAGCATCGATCGATGTGGACATGTTGCCAAAAATATATGAGGAATTGAAGGCGGGAGCGGATCTATTTGGGTTTCCGGCAATCTATGTGTTAGTACCAAACGAGCAGTGTCTAAAACTTCCATTGCATGTCAATTTCCTGTAAGATATCGTTCTTAGTTCGTCTAGCTCTATAAATGCTTTAAAGAAATGCCTACTAAAAACAATGTCTTGTAAATAGTAATGAAAACCTAAATCTACACAGTACGGAAGATACTAATATCGTGAATTCATATTCTAGTAGGTACGTAAAATAACAATACTGTAATCCAACACAACTGAAGACCGAAACACATACACGTATCAAACACGAGCTACAACACTAAACCGTATGAAATACATGCGGCCACATAAACGGAACCAATACTGATCTGCATTTACAGCACAGTCGCATCACGGCA